>NC_069500.1:975449399-975749399 GCF_027579735.1 Bombina bombina | reverse complement strand
TAAACATTTTAAGGTTAAATAATTAGACTGATAGAAATATTTGATGGTGGGGCTGCATTTATGGGTGTCTGCTGCCACCTATAGATTGGAAACGGTATTACAGCCAAAAGGCATTTGGCTGCTCAGGGAATTGTTTCCCAAAATAACCTATGAGATGTTCAGATCCAAGGGCGAATCAGGGACAAGCTCCACAAGGGCGAATCACAGGCAAGCTTCCGAAGGGCCTATCATATTGTTTCACTGATGATTAAAAGAAGATGGAATGCAAAAGGGGAGGGACTGGCTGGCTGACTATTTGCTGAGTTTTGGACTGATAACTTGCTGCGTTGGGACACGGTCACTATAAGTAAAATTGGGCTACATTTTTATTATCCATATTGCAATATCCTTATTTCATATGAGGTGAAACAAGAAGTTATGGAAGCTGAATTATTGATTTGGTTATTTTGGTGAAGTATACGTGATTGATAAATCTATATTTTAACATTTAAATCAAAGGTATTTGGTAACTATAACTAAATTGCAGTTAGAAATTTTAAAAGGGCACTTTGTATTTTAGCTTGCATTCATAGTCCTGTGTAGTCTTAATTAGTCACTCTTGTATGCTAAGTAATTAATTTATTTGCTAGATAAATTTCCTTTGTGTTGCATATTTCTTAGTCAGGCCCATCATTGTAAGTAAATCTTTCTGGTGTGCATTAAGTTATTGGTAACTATATTATCTTTTAGAACTTACCTTAATTGTAGCTAAAAATAGTTTATTTCAGCTCAGAGAAATTGGCTGCTAAAGCATCTTGTTATATCGTTTAACTAGGCACTCTTAAGTTGGTGACCCATATTGTGGTATTTCATAGTGGTGATTCAATTGTGAATAAGGTTAATTCTAAAGATATATTTGGTTTGCTTTGTAAAGAATATTGTTACAGTTCACGTTTTTATAGTTTGATTCATAACCTGGTTTCTATAAATATAATTCAATGTGTCTATACATTTTAACTAATATAAAGAATTTAGGAATTTACATTAATTTTAATTGTTTTGTATATGCATTTTATTGGGGGTTTATTTTAAAGAATAATTATTAAATATATTGTATTATAACCTGGCCATATACTGACATAATATTTGGAGGCACTGGCGAGATATTATTAATATTTATCACATTGATATAATATATTTGTAGTAAATACAAATTATTATTGAAAAAAAAAATATATTATTAAAAATTAATTTTTGAAAAATTTATATATTTTTTTTAATTTTTCATATCTCAAAATTAATATTAATATTTTTAAAAATATTTTTTTTCTTCTTATTGGTCAAAATTGTATTAGCGTTTTAATTTAACTAACTACTAAGCCAATATAATAATGTCTGTTACTAGAAGTGAATAAATTAATTCTGTACATAGTGTTGAAATATGTTCCCGAAGATTGCCCCTCACTCAAGGATATGTCCTTAAGATGGACATTATAGGGTACATTAAAAAGAGGTTTAATATTGCGGGTGAATTAAATGATTATATTTATATGCTTGCCATTAAGGCTAAAATATTGGTATTGATGATAGAAGGTGGAATGAAAAAAGTGAATTATTCCAATAATTATTAAAAATTAATCAATGCAAAAATCGCAAAAAACGGGATGAACTAATACTAAAATCTTGGCCCCTGGTAATATGCATTATTGACGAAATGTCGCTATAGAGGATAATTCAGATAATTCTAACTCCCTTAAAGATTACATCAGGAATGAACTGCAGAAATTTAGGGAAGAATTTAAACAAAGAACCCCTATTGTGTCAGAAGTAAATTTCCCAAATAGACAGTCACCTCATGATATAAATTCAGGGAACTGCTATAACTCAGCTGAGGAGGGCATCTCCAGTAGTGAGTCAGAGGGCGGAGCTAGCTACCCAAATAGCCCACGTATTACTAATGTACGTAGGTGGTCTCCCCATAGTGAATATAGGGCAGATAAGAGATGCTCCAGCCCCAAAAATAAGGCTCCTAGGAAAGCCCGAGATACGTCTAATATGGTATATGACACCCCTAAAATAATAAAAAATTTTTTTTTTTTGTTTTCAAAGAAAATAATTACATTTTTAAGTTATGCAGTACCTACTGTAAGTTCTCCAACAAGGGAACCAATTCTATAATTAAACAGTTAGAGATCTTTGAAAATGCTTTATCCATAATGAATGTCACAAGTGAGCAGTCAAAAATTGACTTTCTGCCCTGGGTATTTGAAGGTAAATATCACACATTCTTTGCTTCACTAAAGGATATGAATATTCATTCCTGGAATGAGACAAAACGACAGTGCAGAAAGGAATTCGGGCAATATCACACTAAAACTACAGCGAAAATAGCTATATACGGTTTAAAATGTGCGAATCAAAGCCCTATATAATTCCTTTCTGTACTAAAAAGTGCGTACAGTATGGCTGAAGATTACCCCATATTTGAATGCTCAGAATTTGTGAATTTATTTTTCGAAGCATTGCCCGCGCCCATCAACTAAATTTAGCTAGAGATTTTGATGAGCACTGCTCATTGGACTGGCTGATCAAAGAGAGTACGAAGTTATACTCTATTCAGCAGTCTGGTGAACGGGGGTTAAAAGTGAACCAAAGCCCAACCCCAAAATTGTAGCAGCAACTAGGGTGTCACCTAGCCCCCTCAATTTGGAGTCTAAAAAGAAAACCTATGCGGAGGTGATGCGAGAAAACAGGCCATCCCCACAAAGTTTTAACTCTGCCCCTCCCCCAACACGGGCTGAAGCGCAGAGAAACTATACTCAAAATGGAGGGCATACCCAGGTAAATAATTATTCCCAAAGCGATGAACGCCCACAAAATAATTGGTATCCCCATAAAAATAAATACCAAAAGTGGCGAAAATACTCTCAGGGTAACCAGACACCCCTAGTAGATAGTGCTCCCCAAAATACTTACGCTGAACAAGTTGAACCCCAAAGACAACCACTTCAAAATAGGAGAAATAGCTATGATTCTGAGGGATCCCAAGGATCCAGGAATCAATACCCTGGGACATCAAAAAATCGGTCCATGGGTAAAGATAGCTTGTCCATTCAAGTGGGCCAACTCAGCACACAAGTTAGTAAATTATGTACACTATTTACTAATATGAGTCAAGCTTTTATGGCTCAGCACCCTAACAATCCTTTTTAAGGGGTACAGCCAGTGGTCAGCAGTGGGCCACAGGCACAGTCATAAATACTGCAGTATTATCTGAGAGAGGGTGGAGAGATATACCAAATGGAATAATAAATGTCAATAATGGTACTAATCATATTCTCTCCCTACAGACCGGAAACATACAATTTAGCTGTGATGACGAGCAACCTCAGCCCGGAAGCTCTAACAAATCTCTTCCTTTGCAGCATTCTCTTAATTATTTCCACAGATGCAGTACACAAGAACCCAGTCGACCCTATTATAGAGGGGACCAATAAAAATAAAAATTCTTCTGCATCAGGTAACGTGGCAGATTCAGGTAACACGTGGCGAAGCCCACAGATGTATGATAATTCAAATTTTATGTGTGAAATGGTAGAAACTGCAGGGAGATATTATGTATTAGCTGAGCTCCAGGATTCAGTTTCCAACCCTATCATGTGATTAATTGATACTGGATCTCAGGCAACTATTTTATCCCACAGGTACTACACACAGCTAAATGAGCTAACACCCCACAAACCTAAAATAAAAGAATTTGATGGTTCACTAATAGGTGTTGGGGTGACTCTCTAAAAGTCTACGGTCACAAGTAAAAAGGCCTGTTAATTATGAGCGATCCGGTATATCTCGCACCCAACATAACTGTCACATGGTGGAAGAGAAGCCAGATGCTGTGGAGATTCATTTCAGGAATGACTCTATACCTGAAATCACTATCCTACAGATAGATGACCAGACTCCTTTAAGTGGCTCTGATGGTAATACTTTTAAAATTTCGCCTGGAAAGATAGCAAATATTTCATTAGACGGCGATGTGTAACCATATCTCTCCACAAGGGGGATAATAAATTCCCTAAAGGTGGAGGCCACACTCAATACCTCGCAGGAATTGAGAGAGTTAAGGATGATCTATTTATCCTTATAAAAGTGCATGACCTTGGTATAACCAAATATGCTAAATTGAACTTAAAACAGAAAGCTAGCTATATAAGTGAAGGCTTATTAGCGCAGATCGCTGAACCTAAGGTGATTAAATATCTTTCTCCCCAAGACCACTGTGTCCACGGCCTGGATGACAGGTCTGAAAGCTTTAATATCACGGCTAAGTGTTTATTATCTATATCCATAGGTAATAAATCAGCGAAGCACCTGTTTTTAAGTTTTAAATACTCCCAATAATCAAATATACATTGACAATGATCTCTTACATAGATATGCCATACAAATAGATTTGATTAACTTTTGCCTCTGGAGCAGGTTAAAGGGGGACCCTGAAGTCACACCAGCAATTGCCATATGCTGTGAATATGTAGGTGTCTAACGATGTTATAATCCCTGCTGGGGCTGATAAATTCCTCTTACCCTTACAGGTAAAGAGAGGTCAGAAATTAAAAACTTCTGAAACACTAATTTGCCTCTCCCACAGAATGCAAAATCTGGGTATAACAATGACCCATACTCCTTTGGTAAATATTGGAACTATTCCAATACATGTTATTGTGCATAACATGACCCCACAGGATATAACCTTATCCAAGGGAAATACCATAGGATATGCGCTGGAATCAAGTTATTACACTTTTGGATTCCAGAATAATGTAATTGGGCTAATACCTGAAGGATATTTAACTGAAGAACAATTAATAGAACAATCCTTTGCATCTATGCCAGAGGGACTATTTGCAATTCAATCTATTTATCCCTTCAGCTCAGAGGAAGGCTCTGCAAAATTTCCGCAGCTATATACAGGGCGAGAAAATTATTGTAGAAACGGACCACCAGCTTTTGCTATATCTGCAAAGTGAGAGAATAAGAGATGGGAATTTGTCTAATAGCCGCATAACAGCTTGGACTCTTTCCTTACAAGGCTGGTCTTTAGAAATTCGCTACAAGCAGAATAAAAAGAATCCAGTCACACAGGGGCATGCTGAGCTCCATGACTGTACTGCTAAGGTTAATGGGGAAGAATTATTGAAGATGATTTCCTGGAGGAACAATTGCTTTCCCCATATAAAATATATAATGAGGACCATTGTCAAACATTACCTTGGGTATATGTTGATGGTTGTTCTTACCATGCCACTATTGATAATGAGCGCAGACTAGTCACTGGCATTGGTATAACTTGGGCCAATGGATTTCCAAATATTTCTGTAGGTTTCAACATTGGACCAAGATCCAGTGAAGTAGCAGAACTAACTGCTGTTCTAAAAACCATTGAGATGGCTATTGAACATGGTATTCATGAATTTGTGATCATTACTGACTCAAATTACGTGCGTGACAGTTTTGTTGAATACCTGCCATCTTGGAAAAGAAATGGCATGCAGAAAAGTAACAACAAACCAGTCAAGCATGGCAAGTTGTTCTGCAAGATTGATAACCTAGTGGTATCCAATGGTTTAACCATACACTGGAAAAAGACCAAGGGTCATTCCAGGGTTCTAGGTCCTGATAAGGAAGGCAATGATCTTGTGGATTCATTAGCCAAACAAGGAGCCATAACTGGAGAACTCCTTAATATCAACCAATTAATGGGTGCAATTCAAGTAGTAGCCATTACCAGAAACCAGGCTAAACAACAGAGTGAGCCTAACCTGGTACAATGGAGTCAAGATTCTCCTAGTGAGGACCTGATCACTAGTCAAAAAGAAGACCCCATTGTAGGCATCTTCTATAAACACATAGAAGATCCTGAAAGTAACCCCATCTCAAAAGATGATTGTATTGGCAAGAAATAAAATCCAGGCCACAATTCAAGTTACAGGATGGTTTGTTAATTAGAACCTCCAAAACTGGCACCCAGCAATGGGTGGTACCCACCAAGTTCAGAGGTCTAATGCTTCAACATGCCCATGATGCTCCCACATCTGGCCATTGTGGTGCCAAATTAACATATGAAATATTGTGTGATTACGCCTTTTGGCCACACATGTTGAAAGATGTTCAAACTTACTGTGAAGGTTGTTTAATCTCTCTACAGTTCCAACCCACTGCACCAACGCATAGAGCGCCATTGCAGAAAAGGGGGATGGTAATGCCATGGTCAGATATACAAATTGATTTTATTGGTCCAGTAACAAGGTCATCTAGAGGTAACAAATACATGTTGACAGTGACCTGCCTGTTCACTAAATGGGTAGAGTGCATCAGTGCACCTAACAATAGTGCTGAAACATGCGCAGCATTGCTCATCAACCACGTGTTTTCCAGATTTAGTTTGCCCCAAAGAATCGAATCTGATCAGGGAACCCACTTCACTAGCGAAGTGATGACCAAAATGTGGAAAATACTAGGGGTCAAAAGAAAGCTCCATATTGCATATAGAGCTGCCTCAAGTGGTGGTGTAGAGCGTTACAACCAGTCCATTGTGAAAATCCTCAAAAAGTTTGTGAGTGAAACAGGTAAAGACTGGGATTTAAAATTACCTCTAGTCCTAATGGCATTAAGAGCAACTCCAAGTAGTGCTACCAAGACGTCACCTTTTGAATTGATGACTGGTAGAAGAATGGTTCTACCTCAGCATGTACTGTACCGTACATCAGACCAGAACTTAATAAATGCTGCCAATACACATCAATATGTGGAGAACCTAAGAAAGCACCTGCAATATGCATTTGCATTTGCTCAAAGGAACTTAGAGAGTGCTGCAACTGCCACTAAAACCTATTATGAGCTCAAAACGTCCAAAAAGGAATATGAAATAAATGATAATGTTTATCTTTATAACTTTGGAAGAGATCAGGTTAAGGAGAAGAAATTTCTTCCATCATGGAAGGGTCCTTTTGTCGTTACTGACAAAATATCTCCAATTGCCTATAAAATTAGGATACCTAAAAATGATACTTTTATGGATAAATGGGTCCATATTAATCAGTTGCGAGCGTGCCATCCTAGATCTCAACTACAAGTCATAGAGGGAGAATGAAGTGTCATATCGCCAAATGCACTAAAGAAATATTGAAGTTTAAAGATGCCTAACAAATAAGCATAAGGGCTCAAAAATAATGGATTCTCTTCATAGAAGACTGTCTATAATGCATACTGTCAATTCACTCACCAAGTACCACTGACTTTAAGCCAATTCAAATACATGTGTCCTACATCTATTAAAAATTGGAAGGGGCAATTATGTCAGGGTATCTATAGATATCAGTTGACAATACATATATATATATATATATATATATATTATGTATATATATATATATATATATATATATATATATATATATATATATATATAAGATAAAATCAGTATGACATCTCTCAAATAGTAAGTTTGAGCATGCTCATGTTATCACTGACTATATGGCTGTGTATAGCAAATCTTAGATCAGACATAAGATACATTTTTTTTACTGATTAACATAGCATCTAACAACAAAAGGTTTAGCTTTTGAAGCTCACAGCTCCACAGGGGCCTATTAATCAACCAAGCCAGCATACATCATGGAATGAAGGAGCCTAGATGTCTGTGGGAATCTCTTTTTGATCTCACTAAGGCCCAGGAAAATAGTGATTAGCACAGACCTGTTAATTACCCCTAGACCTCGAATCCACATCTGTGCTGGCTAACAGAGACACATGTGTTGCATTGTAACTCTCAAATTAATTTTAAAATACAACTTGTATTTAAATTTCAAGTATAATTGATTCTCAGACTGTATATATATATATATATATATATATATATATATATATATATATATATATATATATCCTGAGAAGAAATGCCTTACAGTAACATATTAGATAAGTCTATACTGGAATTAAATAAATAGCAATACAGTCAATTTTAAAATGTCCAATTTTAATAACCTATTTCTTTATATTTTTCAGGCATCTAATAAGTACATATATAATTGGTATTTTAAATAATATCCTATGTTTTATACACTCAAAAAGAAATATACAGATATGAAATATTAATCTGTATGGGATAGTAATCCAATGTAGATATAATTATATATATATAAATAACATGTGTTTGTTGATCTCAAAGTATGTATGTCATATTAAGATGATAACTGAAAAAGTAATTAAACCCATGATGAAGATATTATAATTCTTTTAAATCGTTTCATAGAAAATATGATTTTATATGCATTTTAATATATTATAAGTGGAATATATTCACGTTTGGTCTTAAAATTATCAGAGAAGATGACACTGTGCGGAACATTTTTGAAACATATGATTTATTAATACAAGAGCTTATAATATGTTGGATAAACATTTTAAGGTTAAATAATTAGACTGATAGAAATATTTGATGGTGGGACTGCATTCCTGGGTGTCTGCTGCCACCTATAGATCAGAAACGGTATTACAGCCAAAAGGCATTTGGCTGCTCAGGGAGGCGTTTCCCAAAATAACCTATGAGATGTTCAGATCCAAGGGAGAATCAGGGACAAGTTCCGCAAGGGCGAATCACAGACAAGCTTCCGAAGGGCCTATCATATTGTTTCACTGATGATTAAAAGAAGATGGAATGCAAAAGGGGAGGGAATGGCTGGCTGACTATTTGCTGAGTTTTGGACTGATAATTTGCTGCGTTGGGACACAGTCACTATAAGCAAAATTGGGCTACATTTTTATTATCCATATTGCAATACCCTTATTTCATATGAGGTGAAACAAGAAGTTCTGGAAGCTGAATTATCGATTTGGTTATTTTGGTGAAGTATACGTGATTGATAAATCTATATTTTAATATTTAAATCAAAGGTATTTGGTAACTATAACTAAATTGCAGTTAGAAATTTTAAAAGGGCACTTTGTATTTTAGCTTGCATTCATAGTCCTGTGTAGTCTTAACTAGTCACTCTTGTATGCTAAGTAATTAATTTATTTGCTTGATAAATATCCTTTGTGTTGCATATTTCTTAGTCAGGCCCATTATTGTAAGTAAATCTTTCTGGTGTGCATTAAGTGATTGGTAACTATATTATATTTTAGAACTTGCCTTAATTGTAGCTAAAAAGAGTTTATTTAAGCTCAGAGAAATTGGCTGCTAAAGCATCTTGTTATATCGTTTAACTAGGCACTCTTAAGTTGGTGACCCATATTGTGGTATTTCATAGTGGTGATTCAATTGTGAATAAGGTTAATTCTAAAGATATATTTGGTTTGCTTTGTAAAGAAAATTGTAACAGTTTACGCTTGTATAGTTTGATTCATAACCTGGTTCCTAAAAATATAATTCAATGTGTCTATACATTTTAACTAATATAAAGAATTTAGTTTAATTTTAATTGTTTTGTATATGCATTTTATTGGGGGTTTATTTTAAAGAATAATTATTAAATATATTGTATTATAACCCGGCCATATACTGACACGTAGGAAATTCCATTCCGTCCTTCAGCTTTAAAGCCCAGTGCTGTTAGGACGGCATGGAAAGTCCTAATGGCGTGAAGTAGGTAAAAATCTCAACGTCTTGAACCACTAGCATTTTTACCCACATATGGTGGAGCTTTAATAGCTCTAAGATTACCACTCAATGAGTGAGCCCAGGCTATCCTTAAAATTCTATTAAAATGCATATGTTACAAAAAAAATTCAAAAACAATCACTCTGGGGTCACAATACTCTGGTAGATAATAGAACGGTTCACACCTATTTAGCTTTTAACTGCACAATGGATACAAAGTCCTGAATTGTATTGTATGTAAGCTTGACATTTCAGTCTGTTTAATGTGCTAAAAGACCACCCCTCCATGTGACATAATGACATGCGTTCTCCAGATTATTTGACATACATTTCATAAATTTCAATTGTAACCTTTGTTAAGTTGAAACAAATACATTTACTATTCCTAAACCAAACCAAACTTAGGTTAGAGGTTGGTTGTATGTATTAGTAAGGATATTATATGGTCTAACAGATTCTGTTATGCTATGGTTATTGCGTCCATGATAATTTATTTTGTTTATGTTTCATTAATATTGACAAGAAGTATATGTGCTACTGAGCCTACCTAGGTATGCTTTTTCACAAAAGATTCCAAAAGAACAAAGAAAAATTGATAGTAACAGTAACCTGAAAAGTCTCTTAAAATTGTATACCTTATCTGAATCACATAATCACTGACAACAAACATTTATTGTTTATGATTGTATTAATCCTTCCTCATAGTGTTCACTTCCTCATATTAAGGATGAGTTTCACTTATCCTTAGTATCAGTTAAAGGGACAGTCTACACCAGAATTTTTATTGTTTAAAAAGATAGATAATCCCTTTATTACCCATTCCCTAGTTTTGCACAACCAACACAGTTATATAAATACACTTTTTACCTCTGTGATTACCTTGTATCTAAGCCTCTACAAACTGCCCCCTTATTTCAGTTATTTTGACAGACATCCATTTTAGCCAATCAGAGCTGGCTCACCTGAACACCACGTGTATGAGCACAGTGTTATCTATATGACACACATGAACTAACACCCTCTAGTGGTGAAAAACTGTCAAAATGCCCTGAGAGAAGAGGCACCTTCAAGGGCTTAGAAATTATCATATGAACCTCCTAGGTTTAGCTTTCAGCTAAGAATACCAAGAGAACAAAGCAAAATTGGTGATAAACGTAAATTGGAAAATTGTTTAAAATTACATTCTCTATCTGAATCATGAAAGTTTATTTTGGACTAGACTGTCCCTTTAAACCACAGTTTCAATGTAAGGCTTCGTTTACACATAACTTGGGTGAGGGCTAAGTGTCACAGGTGTTAGTTTAGTTGGGGCAGTCAATCCTATATTTTTTTATTTAAAGGGACAGTCTACCATATAATTGTTATTGTTTTAAAAGATAGATAATCCCTTTATTACCCATTCCCCAATTTTGCATAACCAACACAGTTATATTAATATACTTTTTACCTCTGTGATTACCTTTTATCTAGGAACCTTCTTCCAGCCCCTTGATCACATGACTGTGACTGTTTATTATCTATTGTCTTAAATTTAGCATTGTTTTGTGCTCAATCTTAAATAACCCCCTGTGCCTGAACACAGTGTTATCTATATAGCCCACGTGTACTTTCTGTCTCTTTGTGTTGAAAAGAGATTTAAAAAGAATGTGATAAGAGGCAGCCCTCAAAGGCTTAGAAATTAGCATATGAGCCTACCTATACTTAGTTTAAACTAAGAATACCAAGAGAAAAAAGCAAATTTGATGATAAAAGTAAATTTGAAAGTTGATTAAAATTAAAAGGCCTATCTGAATAATGAAAGTTTAATTTATACTAGACTGTCCCTTTAACCCCCAGAAATTGAGGTAAAATATTTTTTTTTCTACATAAAACTATTGGCTGGATTATGTCTGGCCTCATCTTCACATACTTTGGATATAATGTGGTTAATCTTACAGCTACTTATATATAGAGTAATTTTGTTTTCGTCAGAGTTGACAGTGGGATTCAAAAGAAATTGACATTTATTTAGTAGAAAATTAGAAACAGAAACTAGTTAGAAATTGTCTGAAATCTGAGCAAGATGGGAATCTTGAAGAGTTTTTCATTGAAACTATGTTTATTCTCTTTTAATACAGGGAAATTTAATAAGCATCAAAAACAAAGTGCCAAACATGTAAGACTTGAAAGCATATGTGAAAACTACTTATTTATCAAACCCCAAAAAAGAGTACAAAAATACAAATTCAAAATGCAGGTTAAAAATCTTTGTTAGAGTAACGTAATTTTAATGGGGCTTCTAGTGTTCGTTGGTGTCAGTGGCCATGTTTTAGAAAACAAAAGTTTAACCTCCATTTGAGATATAGAGGCGGATTAAATAACCAGCGGATGCTGCTTTATCTGCCCGGATTTTCCGGATTGCCGGAAATGGCAGTTAAGAAGCAGCGGTCGTAAGACCACAGCTCCTTAACTTGTCCGCAACCTTTTAGGTGGAGGACTGCAATCATCTCGATCAGATACGATCGGGATGATTGACACTTCCTCTTTAATCATTTTAAACAATTTTCCAATTTACTTTTAGCACCAATTTTGCTTTGTTCTCTTGGTATTCTTAATTGAAAGCTAAACCTAGTAGGTTCATATGCTCATTTCTAAGCCCTTGAAGGTTGCCTCTTCTCTCAGGGCATTTTGACAGTTTTTCACCACTAGAGGGTGTTAGCTCATGTGAGTCATATAGATAACACTGTGCTCATCCACGTGGAGTTCAGGTGAGCCAGCTCTGATTGGCTAAAATGGATGTCTTTCAAAAGAACTGAAATAAGGGGGCATTTTGCAGAGGCTTAGATACAAGGTAATCACAGAGGTAAAAAGTGTATTTGTATAACTGTGTTGGTTGTGCAAAACTAGGGAAGGTAAGGGATTATCTATCTTTTTAAACAATAACAATTCTGGTGTAGACTGTCCCTTTAAATGCCAACGACGTATGCTGTTGGCATTTAGCAATGTCGGGCGGACATGGTTCGTGGTATAGCGAATCATGTCCGCCCGACATTTGGTAAATTGACCCCATAGAGTTTGGGTAGCAGTGTGTGCGTGCCACCTATGAGGAAAAACTGAGATACCTGAGCAGCCATGAAGCTGTTCTGTAACACTAATAGCCTACAAAACAGCTTCTTATTCAGCCAAGAATATGTTATTACCAGCCAGGATTAGCAAGTGTTTCTGTGCCTTGTAATACATTTTTTGGGTTTAAAAGGTTTTCATGCCAGGAAAAAGATAAATAAAAAAAGTTTTCATACAGAAAACAAGTGCATATTTGGTTGAAAAAAATACTTTGTCATCTCTTATAGATAAAGAAGGAAACATCATATTCACAGAAGGACGTTAATTTAGGTATTTAACATAAAAGAAATTCAGGCAACAATTATTACCTAAAAAATTATTATTCACAAAGAATAATATAGAATCAAAAGTGAGTGTCTGAGACCTTAGTGTGCCTTGGTCATCAAACAGTAAGGTACACAAATTGTCCATATGCATAGTATAGAATTTACTAAGGCTGATTTTTCTTTCATGGAAAAGAGGGCACACAAATACCTTGAGGTTGTAATATGATATGTTTAATTATGTATAGTTAAAAAAAATATATCTGAGACTGTGCCGATGTAACTCATATAGCTATCCCTAATCAATCTCAGCAGGGATGAAAAAATAACATACTGCAAAGTAACAAAAGCGTTGCTTCACATTGTTAGCCTTGTCTACTGCAATAGCGAGTGTGCATTGGCTTCCCCAGAAAAGGCAAGTGACTGTGGGGGAGTTTGACCCAAGGTTTCACATTCAGGAGCTATGAAAGAGAAACATCTTGAAATTAGAATGTGTTTTATGTTCCTTTAAAAGGACATTCAACTGCTGGGCACAACTACAACAGTGTGGTTACTACTCACCATGCTAGTGTTTTCCTCCCATACTGTAGTTCTCTTTAAAATTGTCCTCTTATTTTAACCCCTAACAAGTGAAGTTCTCCATCTAAACACCAAGTGGCGCCATTATGGAGCTTAAGCATTCTCACATGGTCTCTCTCTCTCTCTCTCTCTCTCTCTTTCTCTCTCTCCCTCTCTCTCTCTCTCTCTCTCTCTCACACACACACAAATTTAAATAAACACACACACATACAAACAAACACAGACACACAAATCTTTCTCTCTACATTTTTTCCATTTTTTTTTTACTAAACATGAGTATAATTAAATTGTTATTTTTCCCCACACATACACATGCACACACACAAGAATACAGTCATACACACATACAAGTACATACATATATATATATATATATATATATATATATACATATATACTGTATATATACAGTATCTCACAAAAGTGAGTACACCCCTCACATTTTTGTAAATATTTTATTATATCTTTTCATGTGACAACACTGAAGAAATGACACTTTGCTACAATGTAAAGTGGTGAGTGTACAGCCTGTATAACAGTGTAAATTTGCTGTCCCCTCAAAATAACTCAACACACAGCAATTAATGTCTAAACCATTGGCAACAAAAGTGAGTACATCCCTAAGTAGAAATGTCCAAATTGGGCCCAATTAGCCATTTTCCCTCCCCGGTGTCATGTGACTCGTTAGTGTTACAAGGTCTCAGGTGTGAATGGGGAGCAGGTGTGTTAATATTGGTGTTATCGCTCCCACACTCTTTCATACTGGTCACTGGAAGTTCAACATGGCACCTCATGGCAAAAAACTCTCTGAGGATCTGAAATTTTTTTTGTTGCTCTACATAAAGATGGCCTAGGCTATAAGAAGATTGCCAAGACCCTAAAACTGAGCTGCAGCACGGTGGACAAAACCATACAGAGGTTTCACAGGACATGTTCCACTCAGAACAGGCCTCGCCATGGTCAACCAAAGAATTTAAGTGCACATGCTCAGCGTCATATCCAGAGGTTGTCTTTGGGAAATAGACGTATGAGTGCTGACAGCATTGCTGCAGAGGTTGACGGGGTGGGGGGTCAGCCTGTCAGTGCTCAGACCATACCAGGTTAGGAGTACAAAGACAAGTGTGTCTTGCCTACAGTCAAGCATGGTGGTGGGAGTGTCATGGTCTGGGCCTGCATGAGTGCTGCCGGCAGGGAAGCTACAGTTCATTGAGGGAACCATGAATGCCAACATATTCTGTGACATACTGAAGCAGAGCATGATCCCCTCCCTTCGGAGACTGGACCGCAGGGCAGTATTCCAATATGATAACGACCCCAAACACACCTCCAAGGCTACCACTGCCTTGCTAAAGAAGCTGAGGATAAAGGTGATGGACTGGCCAAGTATGTCTCCAGACCTAAACTCTATTGAGCACCTGTGGGGCATCCTCAAACGGAATATGGGGGAGCGCAAGGTTTCTAACATCCACCAGCTCCGTGATGTCGTCATAGAGGAGTGGAAGAGGACTCCAGTGGCTACCTGTGAAGCTCTGGTGAACTCCATGCCCAAGAGGGTTAAGGCAGTGCTGGAAAATAATGGTGACCACACAAAATATTAACACTTTGGGCCTAATTTGGACATTTCCACTTAGGGGTGTACTCACTTTTGTTGCCAACGGTTTAGACATTAACCCCATCGTGACCAAGGATGTGTCAAGCACGTCCTACAAAAAAATACCCTTAAGGTCCAAGGACGTGCCTGACACGTCCTCCGGGGTTTCAAGCGGTGAAAGCGATCGCGATCGCTTCCAGCCACTTTCAAGGTATTGCAGTGATGCCTCGATATTGAAGCATCACTGCAATACCTTTTTTACACACAGATGCAGAGAGGGCCACTCAGACCCCAATTTTGATCCTGCCATATGCTCAGATACATCATTACATACAGTCTCAACTGATAGTAAAGTTGTATAAGCTCTGTGAGAGCGAGACTGGGTATATTCAGGCCTTCCGGGTGTATGAGGGAAAGGATAGCTACCTTGACCCTCCAGGTTGCCCAGAACATATGGGAACCACTGGCAAGATTGTCTGGGACCTGATATTACCCCTAATGAACAAAGGGTACCACTTGTATTTAGATCATTTTTATACAAGTGTCCTTTTGTTCAAGCTACTGTATTGCTTTGATACAGTAGCTTGCGGTACAATTAAAAAGAACCACACAGGTTTCCCAGGACAACTTGCATGCACCTCACTACAAAGGGGGGAGACCTCAGCTCTGCACCAAGAGGAGCTGTTGGCAGTTAAGTACAGAGACAAGAAGGATGTGTACCTTCTTACCACCATCCACAATGAGAGGACTGTGGAGGTCTCTGCACGTGGCTGAGCTGAGATCATAAGGAAGCCAGTGTGCGGCAAGGTTTATAACTGGCATATGGGTGGGGTTGATCTGGCAGATCAGCTGCTGCAGCCCTATCTAATTATGCCGGGGACAACGGCCTGGTACAAAAAGTTTGCAATTTACTTAATGCAGATTGCAACCCACAATGCTTTTTTGTTGTTCAAAAAACCAAACCCCGGAATAAAACTGACTTTTTTTTACAGTTTCAGCTCCAGATCATTTCGGGGATTGTGTACCAAGATGCACCTGCTCCCCGGGTGGTGATGGGAGAGCAGAGTTGGGTCTACTCATTTTATTTTCAAAACCCCCCCTACTATGGCGAAGCAGAATCCTCAGAAGAAATGCAGAGTCTGTACCAAGAGGGGGCAGAGAAGGGACACCACCTTTCACTGTCCTGATTGCCCTGGACGGCCTGGACTCTGCATTGGGGACTGCTTCAAGCGGTTTCACACACTGGTAAATTTAAATTTTTTTTACATTTGCTGCTGTGTTTTTGGGGGGATTTTTATTGGTTACGTTTACTGTTACTGAGTTTGTTTGTTTTTACTTTTACTGTGCCAGATTTTTACATTTCACTGTTCAATTTTTTATAAGTTCTAAAATTGGTGCTGTATTTTACCAAAACCCCTGTCAAACCTATGCATGGGAGGCATGGGTGTACTCAGGGGGTCTTGCAGAAAACAACCTGGAGTGTTTTCTTGCAATAACTTACAACAAATCATTTTTGATAAAACGGTTGCATGAAAGGCATCAAAGCACTCCATATACAATACCTTGGGGTGTCAACGTTTTAAATATATACACTTTCATGGCAATAAAAAAAACTGGAGTATGCAATAGGCCCCAAACTAAAGATAGGTCTATTAGAAGAAATACTCTCACTTTATACTTAAATTACAAGTCATACAAGTGTAACTGAACCTTACCAAAATCCTGGGGGGCATAGGTGTACTCAGGAGGTCTTGCAGAAAACATCCTGGAGTGTTTTCTTGTAATAATTTAAAACAAGCTCTTCTAAATAATAGTCAAAAAGCAATGTGTGTGTAAAAATGAAAATTGAAAAATTACCACCATCACTTTCTCCAATTTTTTTGGCTAAAACGGTTGCATCAAAGCACTCCATATACAATACCTTGGGGTGTCAATGTTTCAAGTATATACACTTTCATGGCAATAAATAAAACTGGGAAATGCAATAGGCCCCAAACTAAAGATAGGCCTATCAGAAGAAATACTCTCACTTTCAACTCAAATTACAAGTCATACAATTGTAACTGAACCTTCCTAAAATCCTGGCAAACCTATGCATGGGGGGCATAGGTGTACTCAGGAGGTCTTGCAGAAAACAACCTGGCATTTCTTGCAATAACTTACAACAAGCTCTCCTAAATCAAAAAGCAATGTGTGTGTAAAAATGAAAATTGAAAAATTACCACCATACACTTTCTCCAATTTTCTTTGGCTAAAATGATTGCATCAAAGGCATCAATGCACTCCATATACAACACCTTGGGGTGACAACTTTTCAAATATATGCACATTCAGGGCAAGCAAATATATTGGGGTATGTAAAAAGGCCCCCAAAAAGACGATAGACAAGAAAGATATGTTAAATGTGAAAAAAAATCACAAACACATCAGAAGTTTGGCATTGCACCCCCAAACAAGACAACAAACCTATGCATTGTAATCAAGAGATGTTGGTGAACACATATTGGGGTCTTCTTTGGCAGTAACACATAACAGGAGCTGAGAATCCATGCCTAAAGTACAATAGTACATGGGTGCATGATGACAGATGTGAAAATTCCAAGTTGGAAAACAGGAATGCGCCCCCTAAAAATAAGGCCTTTTAGCCCCCTGAGAACCCATCAAACCTTTTCATGGGTAGTATCACTGTACTTAGGAGATGTTGTTGAACACATATTGAGGCGTTTTTTGTCAGTAACACATAACAGGAACTGAGAATCCATGCGTAAAATACAATGTGTGTGAAAAATAACACACAAAAATTACTTCCCAAAAGTTTGACAAAGACTGGTGGTTGAATTAGTGGATGCAAAGTATTGAAATACTAGCCTTTCAAATACCCTAGGGTGTCTACTTTTCAAAAAGATATGGTTTGATGGGGGTAAATTATATTGGCCGGCTTCAGAAATGTCCCAAATAGGACATGGGTGCATGATGACAGATGTGAAAATTCTAAGTTGGAAAACAGGAATGCGCCCCCTAAAAATAAGGCTTTTTAGACCCCTGAGAACCCGTCAAACCTTTTCATGGGTAGTATCACTGTACTTAGGAGATGTTGTTGAACACATATTGAGGCGTTTTTTGTCAGTAACACATAACAGGAACTGAGAATCCATGCGTAAAATACAATGTGTGTGAAAAATAACACACAAAAATTACTTCCCAAAAGTTTGACAAAGACTGGTGGTTGAATTAGTGGATGCAAAGTATTGAAATACTAGCCTTTCAAATACCCTAGGGTGTCTACTTTTCAAAAAGATATGGTTTGATGGGGGTAAATTATATTGGCCGGCTTCAGAAATGTCCCAAATAGGACATGGGTGCATGATGACAGATGTGAAAATTCTAAGTTGGAAAACAGGAATGCGCCCCCTAAAAATAAGGCTTTTTAGACCCCTGAGAACCCGTCAAACCTTTTCATGGGTAGTATCACTGTACTCAGGAGATGTTGTTGAACACATATTGAGGCATTTTTTTGTCAGTAACACATAACAGGAACTGAAAATCCATGCGTAAAATACAATGTGTGTGAAAAATAACACAAAAAAATGACTACCCAAAAGTTTGATAAAGACTGGTGGTTGAATTAGTGCATGGAAAGTGTTAAAATACCAGCTTTTCAAATACCTTAGGGTGTCTACTTTTCAAAAATATATGGTTTGATTGGGGTAAATTACATTGGCCAGCTTCAGAAATGTCCCAAATAGGACATGGGTGCAGGATGACAGATGTGAAAATTCCAAGTTGGAAAACAGGAATGCACCCCCTTATAATAAGGACTTAGCCCCCTGAGAACCGGTCAAACCTTTTAATGGGTGGTATCACTGTACTCAGGAGATGTTTTTGAACACATATTGAGGTGTTTTTTGTCAGGAACACATAACAGGAACTGAAAATCCATGCCTAAAATACAATCGGCTAGATTTAGAGTTCTGTGTTAGCCGTCAAAAGCAGCGTTAAGGGGTCCTAACGCTGCTTTTGGCCGCCCGCTGGTATTTAGAGTCAGGTAGGAAAGGGTCTAACGCTCACTTTCAAGCCGCAACTTTTCCATACCGCAGATCCCCTTACGCCAATTGCGTATCCTATCTTTTCAATGGGATCTTCCTAACGCCGGTATTTAGAGTCTTGGCTGAAGTGAGCGGTAGAGCCTCTACCGACAAGACTCCAGCCGCAAAAAAAAGTCAGTAGTTAAGAGCTTTATGGGCTAATGCCGGTTTATAAAGCTCTTAACTACAGTGCTCTAAAGTACACTAACACCCATAAAGTACCTATGTACCCCTAAACCGAGGTCCCCCCACATTGCCGCCACTATAATAAATATTTTTAACCCCTAATCTGCCGACCGCACACCGCCGCCACCTACATTATCCCTATGAACCCCTAATCTGCTGCCCCTAACATCGCCCACACCTACATAATATTTATTAACCCATAATCTGCCCCCCCCACGTCGCCGCTACCTACCTACACTTATTAACCCCTAATCTGCTGACCGGACCTCGCCGCCTCTATAATAAATGTATTAACCCCTAAACCGCCGCACTCCCGCCTCGCAAACACTATAATAAATAGTATTAACCCCTAATCTGCCCTCCCTAACATCGCCGCCACCTAACTTCAAGTATTAACCCCTAATCTGCCGACCGGACCTCGCCGCTACTCTAATAAATGTATTAACCCCTAAAGCTAAATCTAACCCTAACCCTAACACCCCCCTAAATTAAATATAATTTTAATCTAACGAAATAAATTAAATCTTATTAACTAAAGTATTCCTATTTAAAACTAAATACTTACCTGTAAAATAAACCCTAATATAGCTACAATATAACGAATAATTATATTGTAGCTATTTTAGGATTTATATTTATTTTACAGGCAACTTTGTATTTATTTTAACTAGGTACAATAGCTATTAAATAGTTATTAACTATTTAATAGCTACCTAGTTAAAATAATTACCAAATTACCTGTAAAATAAATCCTAACCTAAGTTACAATTAAGTTTTCTCTGTGAAAAAAATCACAAAAAGACAAAGGCGCCTCCTAGTGTAATACAGTTGGTGAAAGAGATTTGATAGGTAATCAAAAAGGTACTCACAAGTGGAGCAGCACCCAATTGTGCTAAATCAAACAGACTGGGATCTCACAGTGTCCCAGCTCACTGACACTGCAAGGAAACTGGTTTCTCCAATGTCTTGCCGGACTGACAGAGCTCAGACTCTCACAAAGAGGTTTACATAAAACCAAATTTTATTAATAAAATAAAAATCTCAGTGTCTCATGACACTAGATATTAAAAGAACAAGCAACGCGTTTCTCAGACTGCTGTCTGTTTCATCAGGCTTCTGAAGCCTGATGAAACAGACAGCAGTCTGAGAAACGCGTTGCTTGTTCTTTTAATATCTAGTGTCATGAGACACTGAGATTTTTATTTTATTAATAAAATTTGGTTTTATGTAAACCTCTTTGTGAGAGTCTGAGCTCTGTCAGTCCGGCAAGACATTGGAGAAACCAGTTTCCTTGCAGTGTCAGTTATGTAAACCTCTTTGTGAGAGTCTGAGCTCTGTCAGTCCGGCAAGACATTGGAGAAACCAGTTTCCTTGCAGTGTCAGTGAGCTGGGACACTGTGAGATCCCAGTCTGTTTGATTTAGCACAATTGGGTGCTGCTCCACTTGTGAGTACCTTTTTGATTACCTATCAAATCTCTTTCACCAACTGTATTACACTAGGAGGCGCCTTTGTCTTTTTGTGATTTTTTTCACAGAGAAAACTTGCTCTTAGATCCTGATTTCCCTGACAAAGCAGCTGACTCCAGTCATCATCTGTGTTCCTGATCATTGATCATCCTGGTATTTGATCACATTCATCATTTGGGACTATTCCCACCCCAATTGGGACATTTACCATCTATATAACATTGCAGAAGAAGACAGCATTTCCAGATAAGAACCTTTCAGGAATTTCTTATTACTGTATTTGTTATTATTTGTGTTGTATCCTATGTTTCTCATAGTCCCATATTTATAAGAATTGTTTCACTTTTGTTTACATTATTCCGTATAGTATATTTTATTATAGTTATTATATGTAATATCTTGTTCTCTTCTCTCTTAGCCTATTTACATAATAATCATATAAGGTCCTGTGCGCCCCCTAGTAGTAACACACCCTTAGTGTTACTGATTGTTTCTTTTTAAGTTACAATTAAACCTAACACTACACTATCAATAAATTAATTAAATAAATTACCTACAATTACATACAATTAAATAAACTAAACTAAATTACAAAAACAAACAAACACTAAATTACAAAAAATAAAAAAAGATTACAAGAATATTAGGCTAATTGCACCTACTCTAAGCCCCCTAATAAAATAAAAAAGCCCCCCAAAATAATAATCAGATTTTTCCTACCTTAATTCCGATTGGCTGATAGAATCCTATCAGCCAATCGGAATTCGAGGGACGCCATCTTGGATGACGTCATTTAAAGGAACCTTCATTCGGTGAGTAGGCGTCGGTTGAAGAGGATGGATCCGCATCGGCTGGAAGAAGATGGCTCCGCTCCGGATGGATGAAGATAGAAGTTGCCGCTTGGATGAAGATGTCTGCCGGTCCGGATGTCCTCTTCTGCCCGGATAGGATGAAGACTTCTGCCGCTCCGGATGTCCTCTTTTGGTCCATTGGTGCCCGGCTGGGTGAACACGACTCAAGGTAGGGAGATCTTCAGGGGTGTAGTGTTAGGTTTATTTAAGGGGGTTTGGATTAGAGTAGGGGTATGTGGGTGGTGGGTTTTAATGTTGGGGGGGGTTGTATTTTTTTTTACAGGCAAAAGAGCTGATTACTTAGGGGCATGCCCCGCAAAAAGCCCTTTTAAGGGCTGGTAAAAGAGCTGGTTACTTTTTAATTTAGAATAGGGTAGGGACCTTTATTATTTTGGGGGGCTTTTTTATTTTATTAGGGAGCTTAGAGTAGGTGTAATTAGCCTAATATTCTTGTAATCTTTTTTTATTTTTTGTAATTTAGTGGGTTTTTTTTTGTAATTTAGTTTAGTTTATTTAATTGTATGTAATTGTAGGTAATTTATTTAATTAATTTATTGATAGTGTAGTGTTAGGTTTAATTGTAACTTAGGTTAGGATTTATTTTACAGGTAATTTTGTAATTATTTTAACTAGGTAGCTATTAAATAGTTAATAACTATTTAATAGCTATTGTACCTAGTTAAAATAAATACAAAGTTGCCTGTAAAATAAATATAAATCCTAAAATAGCTACAATATAATTATTCGTTATATTGTAGCTATATTAGGGTTTATTTTACAGGTAAGTATTTAGTTTTAAATAGGAATACTTTAGTTAATAAGATTTAATTTATTTTGTTAGATTAAAATTATATTTAATTTAGGGGGGTGTTAGGGTTAGGGTTAGACATAGCTTTAGGGGTTAATACATTTATTAGAGTAGCGGCGAGGTCCGGTCAGCAGATTAGGGGTTAATAAGTATAGGTAAGGTAGCAGCGACGTTGGGGGGGCAGCTTAGGGGTTAATAAATATAATATAGGGGTTGGCGATGTTAGGAGCAGCAGATTAGGGGAACATAGGTATAATGAAGGTTGCGGCGTTGTCCGGAGCGGCAGATTAGGGGTTAATAGTATAATGCAGGTATCAGCGATAGCGGGGGCGGCAGATTAGGGGTTAATGAGTGTAAGGTTAGGGGTGTTTAGACTCGGGGTTCATGTTAGGGTGTTAGGTGCAGACTTAGAAAGTGTTTCCCCATAGGAAACAATGGGGCTGCGTTGGGAGCTTAACGCTGCTTTTTTGCAGGTGTTAGGTTTTTTTTCATCCCAAACTGCCCCATTGTTTCCTATGGGGGAATCGTGCACGAGCACGTTTTGCCAGTTTACCGCTACCGTAAGCAACGCTGGTATTGAGGGTTGAAGTGGCAGTACATTCGGCTCAACGCACCCTTTTTGGAGCCTAACGCAGCCCCTCAGACAACTCTAAATACCAGCGTCTTAAGGGTGCGTTGGCAAAAACAGCTGCGTTAGCTACGCGGGTCTTTACCAACAAAACTCTAAATCTAGCCGAATGTGTGTGAAAAAAACACAAAAAAATGACTACCCAAAAGTTTGACAAAGACTGGTGGTTGAATTAGTGCATGGGAAGTGTTAAAATACCAGCTTTTCAAATACCCAATGGTGTCTATGGTTTTATGGGGGGTAAATTACATTGGCCATCTTCAGAAATGTCCCAAATAGGACATGGGTGCATGATGACAGATGTGAAAATTCCAAGTTGGAAAACAGGAATGCGCCCACTAAAAAAAGGCTTTTTAGCCCTCTGAGAACCTGACAAACCTTTTCATGGGTGATATCACTGTACTCAGGAGATGTTGTTGAACACATATTGAGATGTTTTTTGTCAGTAACACATAACAGGAACTGAAAATCCATGCCTAAAATACGTCTGTGAAAAATAACACAAAAAAATGACTACCCCAAAGTTTGACAAAGACTGGTGGTTGAATTAGTGCATGGAAAGTGTTAAAATACCAGCATTTCCAATACCCTAGGGTGTCTACTTTTCAAAAATATATGGTTTGATGGGAGTAAATTACAGTGGCCGGCTTTAGAGATGTCTCAAATAGGACATGGGTGCATGATAACAGATGTGAAAATTCCAAATTGGAAAACTGGAATGCGCCCCCTAAAAATAAGGCCTTTTAGCCCCCAGAGAATCCGACACACCTATACATGGGTGGTATCACTGTACTCAGGAGATGTTGCTGAACACATATTGGGGTGTTATTTGGCAGTAACCCTTAACATTCTCAGTAAATGTATTCTTACATTGCAATTTTGTCAAAAAATCATCATTTTTTTTTTCAAACTTTGGCATAGATTGGTAGTAAAATGTCTGCATGAAAATAGTCAAAATATCCCAAGTTTAATACCTTAGGTTGTCTTCTTTTAAAAATATACTTTATATACATATAAAGGGTTATTCAGTGATTCATGACAGATATCAGTGTTACAATTTAACTATCGCTAATTTTGAAAAAAATGGTTTGGAAATATCAAAGTGCTACTTGTACTTATTGCCCTATAACTTGAAAAAAAAGCAAAGAACATATAAACATTGGGTGTTTCTAAACTCAGGACAAGATTTAGAAACTATTTAGCATGGGTGTTTTATGGTAGTTGTAGATGTGTAACAGATTTTGGTGGTTAAAGTTAGAAAATTTTTGTTTTTTTCCATTTTTTCATCATATTTTATAATTTTTTATAGTAAATTATAAGATAATAGTCCTAAAGCCCATTTACACGGGCCATTTTTTGCAGTACAGTGGTCCCACCCATTGCTCTCTCTCTCCCCCTCTCTTTTGTGCTCTCTCCCCCTCTCTTTTGTGCCCTCTCCCCCTCTCTTTTGCTCTCTCTCCCCCTCTCTTTTGCGCTCTCTCTCGCGCCACCTCTCTTTTGCTCTCTCTCTCCCCCCTCTCTTTTGCTCTCTCCCCACCCTCTCTTTTGCTCTTTCTCCCCCTCTCTTTTGTGCTCTCTCCCCCTCTCTTTTGCGCTCTCTCTTGATCCACTTCTCTTTTGCTCTCTATCCCCCCCTCTCTTTGGCTCCCTCTCTCCCCCTCTCTTTTGCTTTCTCTCCCCCTTCTTTTGCTCTCTCTCCCCCTCTCTTTTGCGCTCATTCTCCCCCTCTCTTTTACGCTCTCTCCCCCCCCTCTCTTTTGCGTTCTCTCTCTCTTTTGTGCTCTCTCTCCCACCCCCTCTTTTGCACGCTCTCTCTTCCCCTCTCTTTTGCACTCTCTCTCTCCCCCTCTCTTTTGCGCTCTCTCTCCCCCTCTCTTTTGTGCTCTCTCTCTCTCCCCCTCTCTTTTGCGCTCTCTCTCATCCCCCTCTCTTTTGCGCTCTCTCTCTCCCCTCTCTTTCACGCTCTCTCTCTCCCCCTCTCTTTTGCACTCTCTCTCTCCCCCTCTCTTTTGCGTTCTCTCTCCCCCTCTCTTTTGCGCTCTCTCCCCCTCTCTTTTGCTCTTTCTCTCTCCCCTTTTTTTTTGCTCTCTCTCTCCATCCCTCTCTTTTGCTCTCTCTTCCCCTCTCTATTGCTCTCTCTCCCCCCTCTCTTTTGCTCTCTCTCCCTCTCTCTTTTTCTCTCTCTCCCCCTCCTCTTTTGCTCTCTCTCCCCCTTTCTTTTTCTCTCTCTTCCCTCTATTTTGCTCTTTCCCCTCTCTTTTGCTCTCTCTCCCCCCTCTCTTTTGCTCTTTCCCCTCTCTTTTGCTCTCTCTCCCCCCTCTCTTTTGCTCTCTCTCTTTCCCCCTCTTATTTTCTCTCTCCCCCTCTCTTTTGCTCTCTCTCTCCCCCTCTTTTGCTCTTTCCCCTCTCTTTTGCTCTTTCCCCTCTATGTTGCTCTCTCCCCCCCTCTCTTCTGCTCTTTCCCCCCTCTTCTGCTCTTCCCCCTTTCTTTAGCTCTTTCCTATCTCTTTTTGTCTCCCCCTCTCTTTCTATTTCTCTCCCCTCTTTCTCGCGCCGACCAAGCCCGACCATGCCCACATCACGCCCCCGACCATGCCCGGTTATGTCTGCCCCCACCCTGTCCGGTCACGCCCATGCGCCCGCCCGGCCACGCCCACTTTTGCCTTACCGCCACAAACAGCATGTCAGGTAAGGCCAGGTGTGTTTGTCCTGTGCTGTCTCTACTGCACATGACAGCTTTGGACAAACACTCTTGGCCTTTTATATTATAGGATGATGAAAATAATGGCATCTTTAGAAAGTCCATTTAAAGACGAATAAAACGGTATATAATATGTGTGGGTACAGGAATTGAGTAAGAGGAAAATTACAGCTAAACACAAACACCGCAGAAATGTAAAAATAGCCCTAGTCCCAAATGGTCAACAAATGGAAAAGTGGTCTGGTCACAAAGGGGTTAGTGGCTGTGTGTTTGGTTATTTTGAGGGGACAGCAAATTTACACTGTTATACAGGCTGTACACTCGCTACTTTACATTGTAGAAAAGTGTTATTTCTTCAGTATTGTCACATGAAAAGATATAATAAAATATTTACAAAAATGTGAGGGGTGTACTCACTTTTGTGAGATACTGTATATGCAAAGCACACGAAATGCATGTGATATGTATGTTTTATTCTGCTTTCGCTACCTTGGTATATAACATATTATGTGAAGTTATCATTTAAAGGGACAGTAAAGTCCTAATTAGACATTCATGATTTAGACAGAACATACCATTTTCAACAACTTTCAAATTTACCTCTATTATTTAATTTGCTTCCTTCTCTTGCTATCCTTTGCTGAAAGGTTTATCTAGGTAAGCTCAGGAGCAGCAAAGAATTGGTGGCTACATAAATATACCGATTGTCCTTGGCTCACCCATGTGTTCAGTTAGACACCAGTAGAGCATTGCTGCTCCTTCAACAAATGACACCAAGAGAATTAAGCAAATTTGATAATAGAAGTAAACAAATATGCCTCCGTCATTGGCTCACCCAATGTATTCAGCTAGCTCCTAGTGGTGCATTACTGCTCCTTCAAAAAAGGATGCCAAGATAATAAAGCACATACAATCATTAAAGTAAATTAAAAGTTGTTTAAAATGTAATGCTCTAGCTGTATAATGAAAGAAAGTTTTTTGGGGTTTAATGTCCCTTTAATAAAAAAATAAAAAAGCGTTTTGCATTATTCCTGGAATTTCCATCTTTTGTCTTGTTCTCTTACATAATAATAAGATCCAAAATAGATAAGAATAATTTTGTGGAAGGAAATTCAGACATAGCAGATTTCTATTAAGGGATAATACGATAAAGGGTAATGAGGTAAGCACTTCTCTTTTTACAGAGGATGATGTTTTATTGGCATTAACAAAATAGAAGTGAATAAGCCTGTGGGTCTATATATGATTCATCTAAGGGTTTAAATGGAGCTTTGATCTGTGTTAGCCGCACCATTAGCTGATCAGTTGAAACAGTCATTTTATCAGGAGATGTTCTGGGTGCTTATCAAACTTCTAATGAAGCACCTCTTCATAAAAATGACAGCAGGACTTTGGTAGCCTATAGGTGCTGCCACCATCTTAGACCTGGCCTGAAGATCGCCGCCATTGGCACTCTCATCTTAATTCCTGGCTGCTTATTGGAAACCAGCTGCTAAGTCCCAGAATGCAAGTCTTGCATAGCAATATCATGCACTGGATTTGTCAAGCCCTGGGCCTGTGAAACTCAAATGAATCTGTACGTTTGCATTTATATCAGGGGCCCAATCCGATATGCAGCGTCGCCTGCAAAAGCCGGCACCGTCAAATTTTGCGCTGGTTTGGTATCCTATATACGGCGTAACATAGAAGTTACGCTCGTATATTTCACCCTTCGGCTGTAGTTTTTTGGCCCATAGAGTGAAATACCAAACCCGCGCAGTTTGGTATCCAATATACAGCGTAAGGACTTACGTGGCGAAAATGGAGAAATCTTACTCCATTTTCACCTCGCCACAAAATGCAGGCGTAGTAAGCCTTATGCTGAGTATTGGAGCCCCGTAACTCCCTAAACTACCTGCAAAATAAACACCTAATGCATGCGCAATGTCTATCTACCTGTCAACCGCAATCCCCCACTGCAATCTTTAATAAAGTGCTTAACCCCTAAAACGCCGCTCCCGGACCCCGCCGCCAGCTACATTAATTATATTAACCCCTAATGTGAGCCCCCTACCCTGCCGCCACCTACATTAATTATATTACCCCTAATGTGAGCCCCCTACCCCGCTGCCACCTACATTAATTATATTACCCCAAAATGTGAGCCCCCTACCCCGCCGCCACCTACATTAATTATATTAACCCCTAATGTGAGCCCCCTACCCTGCTGCCACCTATTTTAACTATATTAACCCCTAATATGATCCCCCTACACCGCCGCCACCTATATTACATTTATTAACCCCTAATCTAATCCCCCTACACCGCCGCCACCTATATTAAATATATTAACCACTAAACCTAAGCCTAACCCTAACACCCCCTAACTTAATTATTATTGAAATAAATCTAAATAATATTAATATTATTAACTAAATTATTCCTATTTAAAACGAAATACTTACCTATAAAATAAACCCTAAGATAACTACAATATAATTAATAATTACATTGTAGCTATTTTAGGGTTTATATTTATTTTACAGGTAACTTTGTATTTATTTTAACTAGGTACAATAGCTATTAAATAGTTAATAACTATTTAATAGCTACCTAGTTAAAATAATTACCAAATTACCTGTAAAATAAATCCTAACCTACGTTACCATTACACCTAACACTACCCTATCAATAAATTAATTAAATAAACTACAATTATCTCAACTAAAATACAATTAAATACACTAATCTATATTACAATTTTTTTAAGCTAATTACACCTAATCTAAGCCCCCTAATAAAATAAAAAAGCCCCCCAAAATAATAAAATTTCCCTACCCTATACTAAATTAAAAAAGTAATCAGCTCTATTACCAGCCCTTAAAAGAGCCTTTTTGCGGGGCATTGCCCCAAAGTAATCAGCTCTTTTACCTGTAAAAAAAAGAACAACCCATTACAACCCACCACCCACACACCCCTATTCTAAAACCCACCCGATCCTCCCTTAAAAAAACCTAAGTGTAATCCCCAAGTGGTCCTTACCTGTCCTGAAGACCGGCGGAGAAGGTCCTGTTCCAGGCGGTGAAGTCTTCTTCCAAGCGGCGACCTCTTCTTCTTCCAGGAACCAGCCGGCGCGGAGCGGAGGAGTTATAGACCAATGACTGCGGAGCTGAAGACAGTCCACTCTGGAACTGAGGACCGGTGATGCTGGAACTGAAAATCGGCGACGCTGGAACTGAAGACCGGAGCCATGGAGCGTGGAGGATTCTCTTCATATGATCTCCGCCGTACACTGAATAGGAATTCAAGGTACACGATTAAAAATTGTGTCCCTTGAATTCCTATTGGCTGATTTGAGCCTTCAAATTCAAATCAGCCAATCGGATGAGAGCTACTTTAATTCTATTGGCTGATTTGAATAGCCAATAGAATAAGAGCTACTGTAATTCTATTGGCTATTCAAATCAGCCAATAGAATTAAAGTAGCTCTCATCCGATTGGCTGATTTGAATTTGAAGGCTCAAATCAGCCAATAGGAATTCAAGGGATGCCATTTTTAATCGCGTACCTTGAATTCCTATTCAGTGTACGGCTGCGATCGTATGAAGAGGATCCTCCACGCTCCATGGCTCCGGTCTTTAGTTCCAGCGTCTCCGATCTTCAGTTCCAGCATCGCCGGTCTTCAGTTCCAGAGTGGACGGTCTTCAGCTCCGCGGTCATCGGTCTTCAACTCCTCCGCTCCGCGCCGGCTGGTTCCTGGAAGAAGAAGAGGTCGCCGCTTGGAAGAAGACTTCACCGCCTGGAACAGGACCTTCTCCGCCGGTCTTCAGGACAGGTAAGGACCACTTGGGGGTTAGACTTAGGTTTTTTTAAGGGGGGATCGGGTGGGTTTTAGAGTAGGGGTGTGTGGGTGGTGGGTTGTTCTTTTTTTTACAAGTAAAAGAGCTGATTACTTTGGGGCAATGCCCCGCAAAAGGCCCTTTTAAGGGCTGGTAATAGAGCTGATTACTTTTTTAATTTAGTATAGGGTAGGGAAATTTTATTATTTTTGGGGGCTTTTTTATTTTATTAGGGGGCTTAGATTAGGTGTAATTAGCTTAAAATTCTTGTAATCTTTTTTTATTTTTTGTAATTTAGTGGGTTTTTTTTGTTGGTAATATAGATTAGTGTATTTAATTGTATTTTAGTTGAGATAATTGTAGTTTATTTAATTAATTTATTGATAGGGTAGTGTTAGGTGTAATGGTAACTTAGGTTAGGATTTATTTTACAGGTAATTTGGTAATTATTTTAACTAGGTAGCTATTAAATAGTTATTAACTATTTAATAGCTATTGTACCTAGTTAAAATAAATACAAAATTACCTGTAAAATAAATATAAACCCTAAAATAGCTACAATGTAATTTTTAATTATATTGTAGCTATCTTAGGGTTTATTTTATAGGTAAGTATTTAGTTTTAAATAGGAATAATTTAGTTAATAATATTAATATTATTTAGATTTATTTCAATAATAATTAAGTTAGGGGGTGTTAGGGTTAGACTTAGGTTTAGTGGTTAATATATTTAATATAGGTGGCGACGGTGTAGGGGGATTAGATTAGGGGTTAATAAATTTAATATAGGTGGCGGCGGTGTAGGGGGATTAGATTAGGGGTTAATAAATTTAATATAGGTGGCGGCGGTGTAGGGGGATCATATTAGGGGTTAATATAGTTAAAATAGGTGGCGGCGGGGTAGGGGGCTCACATTAGGGGTTAATATAATTAATGTAGGTGGCGGCGGGGTAGGGGGCTCACATTAGGGGGTAATAAATTTAATATAGCTGGCGGCGGTGTAGGGGAATCATATTAGGGGGTAATACATTTAATATAGCTGGCGGCGGTGTAGGGGGGTCAGATTAGGGGGTAATACATTTAATGTAGCTGGCGACGGGGTCCGGGAGCGGCGGTTTAGGGGTTAATACATTTATTGTTAGGAGTGAGAGGGGGGATTGCGGATAGAGGGTATACGTGTCGGGATGATGTTTGGGAGGCGTGTTAGACAGTAACGGGAGATTTCATATTTTAGGTAGTTTTTTTATGCGGCGGCAGTTTCTAAAGTGCTGTAAGTCACTGGCAACTCCAGAAATTTGTACTTACTCTTATTTCTGGACATCGCTAGTTTGTCAGACTTACGGCACTTTAGCAACTGTCGGTGCCGTATATGTGATAGCTCGATGTGCGAGCTGAAACTACGGGCGGCGCAGGTTTCCACGCTTGCGCCGAAACCTGCGCCGTATATCGGATCGCGCCCCTGAAACATAAACTTGGTAGAGGTGATTACAACGTAAATCATTTTTGATCAAATTAGCATTTTATTTACTAAAGTCTAGTTGAAGTTAGACTTTGGAAATTAAGCTTTTCTTTGCTCTGTCCTAATATAAAAAAATAAATAATTTTCCATGGATTTTAATGAATCGTTCTATAGCAGGTCACCCAATTAATGGCATGGAAACGGATTCTGTTTAAGTGGTTATCAAGTAAAATATTGTTTAGATTTTCTGAGGAGAGACAGAAATGAGCTATGAAATATTTTGTAATATTATGCACAAAAAGATCTAGGAGAATTTTTTTTAGTAAAAAAATTCCATTCTGAAGCTTAAAGGGACATGAAACACAAAAAAACTTTTTCATGATTTAGGTAGAAGATACAATTTTGAAAACCTTTCCAATTTCCTTCTATTATCAAATTTGCTTTATTCTCTTGGTATCATTTGTTGAAGGAGCAGCAATGCACTACTGGTTTCTAACTGAACAAATGGGTGAGCCAATGACATTCTGAATATATAAGCAGTCACCAATCAGCAGCTAGAACCTAGGTTATTTGCTGCTCCTGAGCTTTCCTTGATACACCGTTCAGCAAAGGATAACAAGAGAATAAAGCAAATTAAATAATAGAAGTATATTGGAAAGTTGTTTAAATTGTATGCTCTATCTAAATCATGAAAGAACATTTTTGGGTTTCATGTCCCTTTAAAGGAACAGTCTACACAAAAATTGTTATTGTTTAAAAAGATAGACAACGTCTTTACTACCCATTCCCCAGCTTTGCCCAACCAACATTGTTAGATTAATATACTTTATAACATTTAAACCTCTAAATTTCTGCCTGTTTCAAAGGTTCTATAGATAGCCTCTCAATCATATGTGTTGTGTTTGTTTTTCACAACAGGAGACTGATAGCTCATGTGGGCCATATAGATAACAATCAGCTAGATTACGAGTTTTTGTCGGTAAAGCTGTGTGTGGCTAACGCACAGTTTTTCCTTACCGCTCACCTACAGTAACGCTGGTATTCCGGGTTTTTTTAAACCCGGCGTTAGCTGCAAAAAAGTGAGCGTAGAGCAGAATTTAGCTCCACATCTCACCTCAATACCAGCGTTGCTTACGTTAGCGGTAAGCTGGCAAAACGTGCTCATGCACGATTTCCCCATAGGAATCAATGGGGCAGAGCCGGCTGAAAAAAAACCTAACACCTGCAAAAAAGCAGCGTTCAGCTCCTAACGCAGCCCCATTGATTCCTATGGGGAAACACATTTATGTCTACACCTAACACCCTAACATGAACCCCGAGTCTAAACACCCCTAATCTTACACTTATTAACCCCTAATCTGCCGCTCCGGACACCGCCGCCACCTACATTATACTTATGAACCCCTAATCTGCTGCCCCCAACATCGCCGAACCCTACATTATATTTATTAACCCCTAATCTGCCGCACCCAATGTCGCCGACACCTACCTACAATTATTAACCTCTAATCTGCCGCCCCCAACGTTGCCACCACTATAATAAAGTTATTAACCCCTAAATCTAAGTCTAACCCTAACCCCCCTAACTTAAATATAATTTAAAAAATCTAAATAAAATTACTATCATTAATTACATTATTCCTATTTAAAACTAAATACTTACCTATAAAATAAACCCTAAGCTAGCTACAATATAACTAATAGTTACATTGCAGCTAGCTTAGGGTTTATTTTTATTTTACAGGCAACTTTGTATTTAATTTAAATAAGTTCAATAGTTATTAAATAGTTATTAATAACTATTTAATAACTATTGTACCTAGTTAAAATAAATACAAGCTTGCCTGTAAAATAAAAATAAACCCTAAGCTAGATACAATGTAACTATTAGTTATATTGTAGCTATCTTAGGGTTTATTTTATAGGTAAGTATTTAGTTTTAAATAGGAATTATTTAGTTAATTGTAGTTATTTTATTTAGATTATTTTAAATTATATTTAAAGGGACACTGTACCCAAATAAAGAAAGAAAGAGAACGAAGAAAAATTGATAATAGGAGTAAATTAGAAAGTTGATTAAAATTGCATGCTCTATCTTAATCACAAAAGAAAAAATGTGGGCTCAGTGTCCCTTTAAGTTAGGGGGGGTTAGGGTTAGGGTTAGACTTAAGGACAGTCTACACCAGAATTTTTATTGTTTTAAAAGATAGATAATCCCTTTATTACCCATTCCCCAGTTTTGCATAACCAACACAGTTATATTAATATACTTTTAACCTCTGGGATTATCTTGTATCTAAGCCTCTGCAAACTGTCCCTTTATTTCAGTTCTTTTGACAGACTTGCAGTTTAGCCAATCAGTGCCTGCTCCCAGATAACTTCATGTGCACTCTGAAAAGAGGTGGTCTTCAAGGTCTAATAAATTAGCATATGAACCTCCTAGGTTAAGCTTTCAACTAAGAATACCAAAGGAACAAAGCAAAATTGGTGAAGAAAGTAAATTGGAAAATTGTTTAAAATTACATGCTCTATCTGAATCATGAAAGTATATTTTGGCCTAGACTGTCCCTTTAAGAACTTTAATATAGTGGCGGCGACGTTGGGGGCGGCAGATTAGGGGATAATAAATGTAGGTAGGTGTTGGCGATGTTAGGGATGGCAGATTAGGGGTTAATAAATTTTAACTAATGTTTGCGAGGCAGGAGTGCGGCAGATTAGGGGTTAAAAAATGTATTTAAGTGTTTGCGATGTGGGGGGGGGGGCCTCGGTTTATGGGTTAATAGGTAGTTTATGGGTGTTAGTGTACTTTTTAGCACTTTAGTTAAGAGTTTTATGTTACGACGTTAGCCCATAAAACTCTTAACTACTGACTTCTAAATGCGGTACCAGTCTTGACAGGAGAGGGTGTACCGCTTACTTTTTCCAAGACTCGTAATACCGGCGCTATGCAAGTCCCATTGAAAAGATAGGATACGCAATTTACGTAAGTGGATTTGTGGTATGCTCGAGTCGCGGAAAAAAAGTGAGCGGTACACCTGTACCTGCCAGACTCGTAATAACAACGGGCGTTAAAAAGCAGCGTTGGGACCTCTCAATGCTGCTTTTTAAGGCTAACGCAAAACTCGTAATCTAGGCGAATGTGTTCACGCCCGGGAAGTTATTTAAGAGTTAGCACAACAGTACTAAATGCAACTCAATAGATTTTAAATAGTCACAGTCATGTGATCAGGGGGCGGTCAGAAGATGCTTAGATACAAGGTAATCACAGAGGTAAAAAGTATATTAATATAACTGTCTTGGTTATGCAAAATTGGGAAATGGGTAATAAAGGGATTATCTATCTTTTTAAACATTAAAAATTCTTTTGAAGACTGTCCCTTTATGTCCACTATTTATTGCCTACTTCATTCACAAATAGAATCTTCAAACTTCACTTTCCCACTTATTGAAGAAAAAATCACATACATAGTTCAGCTTTAGTTTCCTTTATAACTATATCGGGCTACTGTGTTGATGACAATTTCATATACATAACATTTGCTAGAGACACATTTATTCCATGAAGTTTCTTTCTCATGGCTAAGATGCACATAGCTAATATCTGGGTTTCCTCAGAGTTATGGACAAATAACACCAAAACTTTTGAAAGTGTTATGGAACTTGAATATTGCAAATCCATATTTTTTCATAATAGCCTAACTATCTGTAACTCAGTAAACAGCCCCCCCATTATACATCTCAAGGACAGACTAGAAAAATGGTGTTATTTCTGTTATAATGATTTGACTCCTTTAGCTCCATTTATCAAGCAGCGGAGATTAATCACAACCTCGCATCATATGTGGGGGAGCTAAATCACACCAACCTCGCTTGTCGGGGGTGAATAACAGTTCCTGCTTACACACTATTTGTTGCGTGATAGCAGAGGCAGAACTGCACAAGCAGTTGCTTGGGCAATAATAAATGCAGTAGCCCAGTTGCCTGCTCACTGCGAGCATGGGAGGAAAGGGTCCCTAGCTGGGAACATTATCCCCCTGCTTATTGATATATGGGGGTCTATGGTTTTATAAAAGAAATCCTAACTAAAATGTACAGCTTCTCTACAGTATTCTGTCCCTCCACACAGAGCCACCACTAAAAATTTTGGGGCCCCTTACTTAACCATTGATCAGGACCACCCCTCTCTTTGACATGTGCAATTTTTGACCAAGTGACTAAAACGTATATGCACTTTATTCTTAATTGTAGTCAAACTTGGAAATGTTGTAAAGGTAGTAACACAGAAACACAGAAACACACACACACTCATACACTGAAACACACGCTCACACATAAGAATTCACATATAGACACTCTAGCAGACACGCAAAGAAACACACAAACACACTCAGACACAGACACCCAGCACTTGTTTACATTGACCTGACAAGTAATGAGGTAGACTACAGTTTTGTCAAAAAGGAGATTTACAAGACAAAATATAGAGTTCTGATTATCTTTTTGTCAAGGAAGATGCCAACTATATGATGACAACAGCATGCAGTGGCTGAAAGAAACGGCCCTGAACTGCCTAAACAATAATTTAAAGGTTAAGTGGTGGATTGGTCTCAAAGTCTGTAGAAAGATGTGAATAATCAGTAGTAAGGTAAAAAAGGAACAGACAATGGACACACACACACACACACAAACTCAAACACAAACTTGCACATACACCCAAGGAAAGACCCACAGAGACAGCCTCAGAAAACACACAGACATACACACTCACAGACACCCACAGAAAACACACAAAGACATACACACACACACACACACACACAGACACCCACAGAAAACACACAAGACATACACCCACACAGAGAGACACCCACAAAAAACACACAAAGACATACACACACACACCCTCACAGAGACACACATACACTCACAGAGACACCAACAGAAAATGCACAAAGACATATACACACACATACACACACCCTCACAGAGACACCCACAGAAAACACACAGACATATGCACACACCCTCACAGAGACACCCACAGAAAACACACAGTCATAAATATACACACTCACAGAGACACCCACAGAAAATGCACAGACATATGCACATACCCTCACAGAGACATCCACAGAAAACACACAACGAAATACACACTCACCCTCATAGAGGCATCCACAGAAAATACAGAAATATACATACACTCACACACACCCTCACAAAGACATCCATAGAAAATGCACAAAGACATACGCACACACCCTCACAGAGACATTCACAGAAAACACACAAAGACATACACACACACCTTCACAGAGACACCCACAGAAAATGCACAAAGACATACGCACACACCCTCACAGAGACATCCACAGAAAACACAGAGATGCATACACACACACACCCTCACAGAGACATCCACAGAAAACACACAAAGACATAAACACCCACCCTCACAGAGGCATCCACAGAAAATACACACAGACATACAAACACACACACACACAACCTCCCTCACAGAGACACCCACAGAAAATGCACAAAGACATACACACACACCCTCACAGAGACATCCACAGAAAATGCACAAAGACCTACACACACACACACCCTCACAGAAACACCTACAGAAAATGCACAGACATATGCACACACCCTCACAGAGACACCCACAGAAAATGCAAAAAGACATACGCACACACCCTCACAGAGACATCCACACAAAACACAGATATACCTACACACACTCACAAAGACATACACAGAAAACACATTAAGACAAACACACCCACCCTCACAGAGGCTTCCACAGAAAATACACAAAGACATACATACACACACACCCTCACAGAGACACCCACAGAAAATACACAAGGACATACGCACACACCCTCACGGAGACATCCACAGAAAATGCACAAAGACATACACACACACCCTCACAGAGACATCCACAGAAAATGCACAAAGACATACGCACACACCCTCACAGACATCCACAGAAAATGCACAGAGACACACACACACCCTTTACAGAGAGACCCACAGAAAAAAATACATACACAATCATAGAGACACCAACAAAAGCACAAAGAAATAAACACAGACACCCACAGAAACACTCACAGGAGGTAACATTTCTGCACATGTCATCCCCTAAATCAATAGTATGTGACATGCATGATAAAAAAATAACAGAAATTAAGAGATCACTTTTTAAAGAATCATATTTGTAAATGTGCAAAAAAAAAAATACTTCTGTGAATTCAAAATTGTACATTAATAATCTGTCAGAATGGGTAGATGAAGAAAAGTACTTTTGAAAGAATGACATGTGTTTGTTTGTTTTTTTTTCTCCTCATTTTCCCCAACCAAGAGCACCACTTTAAATCTGGTGTACAAACGTTCCCATATGTCAGCAGTACTTACAGATTTGGAAAATGCTGTACTCTATATGGTCTTGGTGGAACCATAAGCTGTGGTACTCAGTCTCATACCATTAGATCTGGTTAAATGCAGGATTTAGGCTTGTTTGTATGTATTTCAAAATTAAGTCAGCTGTAGTGTAAACTGAACAGTATAAAGTTAACCTGTCTCATTTCAAACACTGAGCACACTAAGCTTGAGAGTAACATAATTTATGTAAGAACTTACCTGATAAATTTATTTCTTTCATATTAGCAAGAGTCCATGAGCTAGTGACGTATGGGATATACATTCCTACCAGGAGGGGAAAAGTTTCCCAAACCTCAAAATGCCTATAAATACACCCCTCACCACACCCACAATTCAGTTTAACAAATAGCCAAGAAGTGGGGTGATAAGAAAGGAGCGAAAGCATCAAAAATAAGGAATTGGAATAATTGTGCTTTATACAAAAAAATCATAACCACCACAAAAAGGGTGGGTCTCATGGACTCTTGCTAATATGAAAGAAATGAATTTATCAGGTAAGTTCTTACATAAATTATGTTTTCTTTCATGTAATTAGCAAGAGTCCATGAGCTAGTGACGTATGGGATAGCAGATACCCAAGATGTGGAACTTCCACGCAAGAGTCACTAGAGAGGGAGGGATAAAATAAAGACAGCCAATTCCGCTGAAAAAATAATCCACAACCCAAATCAAAAGTTTTAATCTAAATAATGAAAAAAACTGAAATCATAAGCAGAAGAATCAAACTGAAACAGCTGCCTGAAGTACTTTTCTACCAAAAACTGCTTCAGAAGAAGATAAAACTTCAAAATGGTAGAATTTAGTAAACGTATGCAAAGAAGACCAAGTTGCTGCTTTGCAAATCTGATCAACGGAAGCTTCATTCTTAAAAGCCCAGGAAGTAGAAACTGACCTAGTAGAATGAGCCGTAATCCTTTGAGGCGGGGACTTACCCGACTCCACGTAAGCATGATGAATCAAAGACTTTAACCAAGATGCCAAAGAAATGGCAGAAGCTTTCTGACCTTTCCTGGAACCAGAAAAGATAACAAAGAGACTAGAAGTCTTTCTAAAATCTTTAGTAGCTTCAACATAATATTTCAAAGCTCTTACTACATCCAAAGAATGTAAAGATCTCTCCTTTGAATTCTTAGGATCAGGACACAATGAACGGACAACAATTTCTCTACTAATGTTGTTAGAATTCACAACCTTAGGTAAAAATTTAAATGAAGTCCGCAACACCGCCTTATCCTGATGAAAAATCAGAAAAGGAGATTCACAAGAAAGAGCAGATAACTCAGAAACTCTTCTAGCAGAAGAGATGGCCAAAAGGAACAAAACTTTCCAAGAAAGTAATTTAATATCCAGAGAATGCATAGGTTCAAACGGAGAAGCCTGTAAAGCCCTCAGAACCAAATTAAGACTCCAAGGAGGAGAGATTGGCTTAATGACAGGCTTGATACGAACCAAAGCCTGTACAAAACAATGAATATCAGGAAGATTAGCAATCTTTCTGTGAAAAAGAACAGAAAGAGCAGAGATTTGTCCTTTCAAAGAACTTGCAGATAAACCTTTATCCAAACCATCCTGAAGGAACTGTAAAATTCTAGGAATTCTAAAAGAATGCCAAGAGAATTTATGAGAAGAACACCAAGAAATGTTAATCTTCCAGACTCGATAATAAATCTTCCTAGACACAGATTTACGAGCCTGTAACATAGTATTAATAACTGAGTCAGAGAAACCCCTATGACTAAGAATCAAGCGTTCAATTTTCATACCTTCAAATTTAATGATTTGAGATCCTGATGGAAAAATGGGCCTTGAGATAGAAGGTCTGGTCTTAACGGAAGTGTCCAAGGCTGGCAACTGGCCATCCGAATGAGATCCGCATACCAAAACCTGTGAGGCCATGCTGGAGCCACCAGCAGAACAAACGAACGTTCCATTAGAATTTTGGAAATCACTCTTGTAGAAGAACTAGAGGCGGAAAGATATAGGCAGGATGATAATTCCAAGGAAGCAACAACGCGTCCACTGGTTCCGCCTGAGGATCCCTGGATCTGGACAGATACCTGGGAAGTTTCTTGTTTAGATGAGAGGCCATCAGATCTATTTCTGGAAGTCCCCAGATCTGAACAATCTGAAGAAATACCTCTGGGTGAAGAGACCATTCGCCCGGATGTAACGTCTGGCGACTGAGATAATCCGCTTCCCAATTGTCTACACCTGGGATGTGAACCGCAGAAATTAGATAGGAGCTGGATTCCGCCCATACAAGTATCCAAGATACTTCTTTCATAGCTTGAGGACTGAGAGTCCCACCTTGATGAATGACATACGCCACGGTTGTGACATTGTCCGTCTGAAAACAAATAAACGATTCTCTCTTCAGAAGAGGCCAGAACTGGAGAGCTCTGAAAATCGCACGGAGTTCCAAAATGTTGATTGGTAATCTCGCCTCCTGAGATTCCCAAACCCCTTGCACTGTCAGAGATCCCCATACAGCTCCCCAACCTGAAAGACTCGCATCTGTTGAGATCACAGTCCAGGTTGGACGAACAAAAGAGGCCCCTTGAATTAAATGATGGTGATCCAACCACCAAGTCAGAGAAGATCGAACATTGGGATTAAAGGATATTATTTGTGATATCCTTGTATAATCCCTGCACCACTGGTTCAGCATACCAAGCTGAAGAGGTCTCATGTGAAAACGAGCAAAGGGGATCGCGTCCGATGCAGCAGTCATGAGACCTAGAATTTCCATGCAAAAAGCTACCGAAGGGAATGATTGAGACTAAAGGGTTCGACAAGCTGAAACCAACTTCAGACGTCTCTTTTCTGTTAAAGACAAAGTCATGGACACTGAATCTATTTGAAAGCCCAAAAAGGTTACCTTTGTCTGAGCAATCAAAGAACTCTTTGGTAAATTGATCCTCCAACCATGTTTTTGAAGAAACAGCAGAAGTTGATTCGTATGAGATTCTGCAGAATGTAAAGACTGAGCAAGTACCAAGATATCGTCCAAATAAGGAAATACCGCAATACCCTGTTCTCTGATTACAGAGAGAAGGGCACCGAGAACCTTTGAAAAGATCCTTGGAGCTGTTGCTAGGCCAAACTGAAGGGCAACAAACTGGTAATGCTTGTCTAGAAAAGAGAATCTCAGAAACTGAAAGTGATCTGGATTAATTGGAATATGAAGATATGCATCCTGTAAATCTATTGTGGACATATAATGCCCTTGCTGAACAAAAGGCAGAATAGTCCTTATAGTCACCATTTTGAATGTTGGTATTCTCACATAACGATTCAATATTTTTAGATCCAGAACTGGTCTGAAGGAATTCTCCTTCTTTGGTACAATGAATAGATTTGAATAAAACCCCAGACCCCGTTCCAGAACTGGAACTGGCACAATTACCCCAGCCAACTCTAGATCTGAAACACATTTCAGAAATGCCTGAGCCTTCACTGGGTTTACTGGAATGCGAGAGAGAAAAAATCTTCTCACAGGAGGTCTTATCTTGAAACCTATTCTGTATCCTTGAGAAACAATGTTCTGAATCCAAAGACTGTGAATCGAATTGATCCAAATATCTTTGAAAAATTGTAACCTGCCCCCTACCAGCTGTGCTGGAATGAGGGCCGCACCTTCATGCGGATTTAGGAGATGGTTTTGACTTTCCTTTAGGGGAAGGGTCAGGCTTCTGTTCTTTATTTTGACGAAAGGAACGAAAACGATTAGCAGCCCTGTATTTACTTTTAGATTTTTTGTCCTGAGGCAAAAAGGTTCCTTTCCCCCCAGTAACAGTTGAAATAATAGAATCCAACTGTGAACCAAATAATTTATTACCTTGGAAAGAAAGAGAAAGCAAAGTTGACTTAGAAGTAATATCTGCATTCCAAGATTTAAGCCATAAAGCTCTTCTAGCTAAGATAGCTAAATACATATATCTGACATCAATTCTAATGATATCAAAAATGGCATCACAAATAAAGTTATTAGCATGTTGAAGAAGTTTAACAATGCTATAAGCATTATGGTCTGACACTTGTTGCGCTAAAGCCTCCAACCAGAAAGTTGAAGCTGCAGCAACATCAGCCAAAGAAATAGCAGGTCTAAGAAGATTACATGAAAAAAAAATAAGCTCTCCTTAGAAAGGATTCAAGCTTCCTGTCTAAAGGATCCTTAAAGGAAGTACTATCGTAGGAATAGTAGTACGTTTAGCAAGAGTAGAAATAGCCCCATCAACTTTAGGGATTTTATCCCAAAACTCTAATCTATCAGATGGCACCGGGTACAATTTCCTAAACCTTTGAGAAGGAGTAAATGAAGTACCCAGACTATTCCATTCCCTAGAAATTACTTCTGAAATAGCATCAGGAACTGGAAAAACTTCAGGAATAACTACATGAGGTTTGAAAACCGAATTTAAATGCTTAGTAGATTTAGTATCAAGAGGACTAGACTCCTCCATATCTAATGCAATTAACACTTCTTTAAGTAAAGAACGAATAAACTCCATCTTAAATAAATATGAAGATTTATCAGTGTCAATATCTGAGGCAGAATCTTCTGAATCAGATAGATCCTCATCAGAAACAGATAAGTCAGAATGATGACGGTCACTTAAAAATTCATCTGAAATATGAGAAGTTTTAAAAGACCTTTTACGCTTACTGGAAGGAGGAATAACAGACAGAGCCTTCCTAATAGATTTAGAAACAAATTCTTTTACATTAACAGGGACATCCTGAACATTAGATGTTGAAGGAACAACAACAGGTAATGGATTATTACTAATGGAAACACAATCTGCATTAGAAAGTTTATCATGACAGTTATCACAAACAACAGCTGGAGGAACAGTTACCAAAAGTTTACAACAGATGCACTTAACTTTGGTAGAACCAGCATCAGGCAGCGTCTTTCCAGAAGTAGATTCTGATCCAGGGTCATGTTGAGACATCTTGCAATATGTAATAGAAAAAACAACATATAAAGCAAAATTATCAAATTCCTTAAATGACAGTTTCAGGAATGGGAAAAAATGCCAAATGAACAAGCCTCTAGCAACCAGAAACAATGAAAAATGAGACTGAAATAATGTGAAAAAAAGGTGGAGACAAGAATGATGCCCACATTTTTTGACGCCAAGAATGACGCCCACATTATTGGCGCCAAGTACAACGCCCATATTTTTTGGCGCCAAGTATGACGCCACATCCTGTGACGCCAAAAAAAAACGATGCCCACAATTTTGGCGCAAAAAAACGTCTGAACGTCAAATATGACGCAACCATACGCAAACTTCCGGCGTCAATTAGGGCGCCGGAAATGACAACATTTTAGCGCCAAAAAAGTCAGCGCCAAGAATGACGCAATAAATTGAAGCATTTTCAGCCCCCGCGAGCCTAACAGCCCACAGGGAAAAAAAGTCAATTGAAAAAAATTATTTTAAGGTAAGAAAACAATATTTCATATGCATTATCCCAAATAATGAAACTGACTGTCTGAAATAAGGAATACTGATTATCCTGAATCATGGCAAATATAAGTTTAAACACATATATTTAGAACTTTACATATAAAGTGCCCAACCATAGCTTAGAGTGTCATAAAAAATAAGACTTACTTACCCTAAGACACTCATCTACATATAGTAGACAGCCAAACCAGTACTGAAACGAGAATCAGTAGAGGTAATGGTATATAAGAGTATATCGTCGATCTGAAAAGGGAGGTAAGAGATGAATCTCTACGACCGATAACAGAGAACCTATGAAATAGATCCCCTAGATGAAGACCATTGAATTCAAATAGGCAATACTCTCTTCACATCCCTCTGACATTCACTGCACTCTGAGAGGAAAACCGGGCTCCAGCCTGCTGCGAAGCGCATATCAACGTAGAATCTAGCACAAACTTACTTCACCACCTCCATGGGAGGCAAAGTTTGTAAAACTGAATTGTGGGTGTGGTGAGGGGTGTATTTATAGGCATTTTGAGGTTTGGGAAACTTTGCCCTTCCTGGTAGGAATGTATATCCCATACGTCATTAGCTCATGGACTCTTGCTAATTACATGAAAGAAATTATATTTTATGCAGATGTAAAAATCTTAGATAAAATGCCTACTGGCATCTGGAAAGCCCTTGCATAAAGGGGCAGTAAACTGGAATGTAATTATATATATATATATATATATATATATATATAAAAAAAAATCATGTCTGCCAGAAGGGCACCTACTATTTGTGTATTGAGGAGGAAATATTTCTGCATGGTTTTAAATATATCCACAGAAAATGCACAGACATATGCACACACCCTCGCACAGACATCCACAGAAAATGCACAGACACACACACACACCCTTACAAAGAGATCCACAGAAAAAAATACATACACACTCATAGAGACACCAACAAAAGCACAAAGAAATAAACACAGACACCCACAGAAACACTCACAGGAGGTAAAATTTCTGCACATTGTCATCCCTTAAATCAATAGTATGTGACATGCATGATAAAAAAAATAACAGAAATTAAAGGGACAGTCAAGTCCAAAAAAAACTTTCATTTTTCAAATAGGGCATGTAATTTTAAACAACTTTCCAATTTACTTTTATCAACAATTTTGCTTTGTTCTCTTGGTATTCTAGTTGAAAGCAAACCTAGGGAGGCACATATGATCATTTCTAAGCCCTTGAAGGCCGCCTCTATTTTATTTACTTTTCACAGCAGGGGAGAGCAAGCTCATGTAGGCCTTATAGATAGCATTGTGATAACGCCCGTGGCTAGTGGCAGACACTGCACTAATTGGCTAAAATGCAACTATATGCAAAATAACTAAAAGTCATGTGATTAGGGGCGGTCAGAAGATGCTTAGATACAAGTTAGTCACAGAAGTAAAAAGTGTATTAATATAACAGTGTTGGTTTTGCAAAAAACTGGGGAATGGGTAATAAAGGGATTATCTATCTTTTTAAACAACAAAAATTCTGGTGTTGACTGTCCCTTTAAGAGATCACTTTTTAAAGAATCATATTTGTAAATGTGCAAAAAAAAAATACTTCTGTGAATTCAAAATTGTACATGAATAATCTGTCAGAATGGGTAGATGAAGAAAAGTACTTTTGAAAGGTTGACATGTGTTTGTTTGTTTTTTTCTCCCTATTTTCCCCAACCAAGAGCACCACTTCAAATCTGGTGTACAAATGTTCCCATATGTCAGCAGTACTTACAGATTTGGAAAATGCTGTACTCTATATGGTCTTGGTGGAACCATAAGCTGTGGTACTCAGTCTCATACCATTAGATCTGGTTAAATGCAGGATTTAGGCTTGTTTGTATGTATTTCAAAATTAAGTCAGCTGTAGTGTAAACTGAACAGTGTAAAGTTAACCTGTCTCATTTCTAACACTGAGCACACTAAGAGAGTATTATATTTTATGCAGATGTAAAAATCTTAGATAAAATGCCTACTGGCATCTGGAAAGCCCTTGCATAAAAGGGGCAGTAAACTGGAATGTAATTTTAAATATATATATATATATATATATATATATATATATATATATATATATACATATACATAAAAAAAATCATGTCTGCCAGAAGGGCACCTACTATTTGTGTATTGAGAAGGAAATATTTCTTCATGGTTTTAAATATATAATTTCTACAGCATTTTAAAATAATCATAAATACACTGCTGCATATTGCTAAAAACAAATGTGTTTTTATGGACCCCTGGCTCCACCATACAATTACCACACTGAAGTTACAATCCGAAATTGCACAAAGAAATAAAAAATATTAACTAAGTAAGTCCTACCTCCTCTGCAAATGAAAGTGATCTGCCGTCTGACTCAGGCACACACTGTACAAAGCGAAGCGCCAAGTCTGTCTCACACTGTGCACTAAGTGATTTAGTGCACACTCAGAAAGCATCTCAAACGCTAATGCTTTATTCCTTGTAATGACATTTCCCACGCTCAATAGCACTCTGCTGTAGCGCCCTCTGGTGGCTGCCAAAATTTAATTTTTTTTTTTTTTTTAATAATAGTTGTGCTTGCCTCATGGGGCCCCCTGTGCCAGTGGGCCCCTGACAGGAGTCACCCCATTCACCCCCTGATGGTGGCCCTGCCTCCACTTGTTACCAGATATATAGCTACCCATTTATCAAGTTCCAAATGGAGCTTGAGGGCCCGTGTTTCTGGCGAGTCTGAAGACTCGCCAGAAGCAGCAGTTATGAAGCAGAGGTCTAAAGACCGCTGCTCCATAACCCTGTCCACCTGCTCTGAGCAGGCGGACAGGAATCGCCACAATTCAACCCGATCGAGTACGATCGGGTTCATTGACACCTCCCTGCTGGCGGCCGTTGCACCAACAGCGGCATTGCACCAACAGCTCTTGTGAGCTGCTGGTGCAATGCTGAATACGGAGAGCGTATTGCTCCCCGCATTTAGCGATGTCTGTCGGACCTGATCCGCACTGTCGGATCAGGTCCGACAGACATTTGATAATTCGGCCTCATAGTAACTAACAGCTCTGTTCTATACACAAATAGAAGAGTAACAATTCAACTATAGGCAGTTATTTTTGAGGGATAGTTAATTGCAATAACACAATCCCACTCCTATTCTCTTTAAATGTTAAACTAATGTATTAATTGTATTACTAATAAATTATCCTTTGTTGTCTAGGGGGTTGCATGACCCTGCTTTCTGTCCTCAGTCTCTGGGTGTAAAGAAAGGCATGAGGCAAACATGAGATAAAATTGTTTGAGGTGAGGGGTTCAGTGGGCAGCTGGTTTCCCCATGCATAGGGCCACACAGAAATTAAATATATAGCTTACAAGGTTCCATTATAGCTCATACGTATATGAAATATTTTAAACTGTGTAAGAAGACTTTTGAACAATATAAGATGTAAAGATTTGATTATTGAATTTTTGGTAACATGTACACTTGCATGGTATACAAATTAAATAAAAATATATGCATTGCAACTGATACACTGAGCTTATAAACTCAGGACTAAATGGGATCCATTAGTGAAAAATAAGTTTAAGAAATGCTAATTTTCTGATCCCTCCTTAACACATTTGGTATGGGTATGTCTAAACATTAGCTAGTTTTGGAAGATGACAGAAAACTGATTGGATCTGCTATGTAAACAATCTATAAACCTTACATGGGTAAATACAGTACTATTAAAGGAACATTGTACACTAGATTTCTCTTTGCATAAATGTTTTGTAGATGATCCATTTATATAGCCCATCTGGGGGTGTTTTTATAAAAATGTATAGTTTTGCTTATTTTCAAACACCATTGTGCTGATTTTCAGACTCTTAACCAAGCCCCAAAGTTTTAGATATATACTGATGTCGACCAATTCCAGCTTGTTCCTGTTTGTGTAAAAGGTATTTTCATATGCAGGGGAGGGGGGAAGTGTCTGGTGTTTGTGCTTTCCCAGACCCTTTCACTGGGTGTCCCAGCATAACCTCATCAACAGTGCTAAACTGGTAGCTTCTAAGTACATTTTAAAAAGTTTTTAAACTGGACTTTTATATCAGTATCTGTGCATATTCTTCTTTATTATAGTGTCTATTACATTCAGTTATATGAAAATTGGTATACACTGTCTTTTTAATGGAGGGAATGGAGGCTAATAAACATTCTAAACTCATTAATGCAATATTACTTCCAGCCCTAAAGCTTATTTTAATACATTGGCTAGATACAGAACCCCTACACTAAGAGAACAGAAAAGTAGGATACACCAACAGCAAAGGATAGATGAGAGGGGGAGGATTTAAAAACTGTTTTGCTAAATGAGAAATTTACATCTTCACTCTACCCTCCTCACTGCGATTACAGATAGTTCCCCCCTTCTCTTCCTTGGACTTCATAATGGAGGAACAGTTGAGGGATAGGTGGTGCTTTGATGAGTTGAATCCAATAAGAAGAGCAGGGAGCAAGATCCCCCAGTGCTGATTGGTGGCTACCCACAGTGCTGAACCAAAAATGGGCCAGCTCCTATGCTTTCATTTATGCTTTTTCAAATAAAGATACCAAGAGAACTAAGAAAAATTGATACTCAGAGTAAATTAGAATGTTGCTTAAAATTGCATGCTCTGGGGCCGATTTATCAATGTCTAGCGGACATGATACACTGTAGCATATGCTGTCAGCATTTAACATTGCACAATCAGTTCTAGTGATCTGCTTGTGCAATGCCGCCTCCTGCAGATTCGCGGTCAATCAGCTGCTAGCAGGGGGTGTCAATCCACCCGATCGTATGCAATCGAATGGATTGATGTCCACCGCCTAAGAGGCGGCGGACGAGTTAAGGAGCAGCAATCTTAACACCGCTGCTTCTTAACTCCTGTTTTCGGCCCCTCTATCTGAATCGTGAAAGAAAAAAATTGGGTTCTGTATTCCTTTAATGTTTGAACGGTTTAGGATGTTTTGAAGTGTTGAAAAAATATGGTCTTGGAGCATTCATCTTAGCATTTTGTCGTATTGTATGGCTTGCACTAAAGGCAGTATTTATAAATCTTGGTTATAGGTCGCACTTTAATATATGTCTAATGTAAGCAACTCGTCTGTATGATCTTTTTGAAAAGGTGATGGGGAAAATGGCGCTCTTCACAGAGGATGTTAACCTGCTAATCTCTAGCCTGAGTCATCCATACGTGAAGTATTTAAATTGATTAAAGTGTTGGGAGGGTTAAGTTACTACAAAGTTAATTTCCTGAAAACAGAAGCATCAATCTTTTATCTAATCTATTAGATGACTTAAAATTCAGATACAAGCTCAATTGGTCAAATTGCATCAGACTAGGGGGGCGATTTATCAAAGCGTCAATAAAGTACGGAGCGATGATCATCGGACTGTTGATGTCATCTATGTCGCGGATATTCTGTTTTTCCAACTTTATTTATTCCATATCAATACTGTCCATGAACAAGCACATTTCTCTAAAGCTAATTTTTAATTTTTCATCTGTTAATGTCCAAGAAATAGCTAGATTTATACCTGAACAAACAATAATATCTCATAGAAAGTTATTTTTTTGTTTTATTTATTTGTTATTCAAAACATCTGATATATGATATTTTCACATAAATTAACGTGTATTTGTATTTCTAGAAATCATGACATGACTATCTCATGTTTTTTTTCTTTTTTTTTTAAATGATTATTAATGCTAGAATTTGTACATATATCTTTGCACATACTTGTATATATATATATATATATATATATATGTTATGTCAGAAATCTTTTCCAAACATATTTACATGTCCCTACATTTTTTTTTTTGTTCTAAACAATGTTGTCTTTCATATCTCTGTGTTTATTTATACCACTACACTAAGTACATAGTGTAAATATATTATTATTCTGAGGAAGAATAATTGCGAATATAACATGTAATCGGGGTATCATAGGGTTTTATTTGCAAACAATGGATATTTTAAGAGCTGGGCCAGTTTTCTCTCTGCACCTGTGTAACCCTTCCTGATTGCAGTTTAGTTGCGGAAAAGACGTGAGCGTACCTGTTGAATGTTTGATAAATTAGGAAGACGTTCAAATAGAGATGAATGTGAATTAGAAACATCTGGAATGAGACAAGCATCGATCTGTGTCGGATTGAGATTGCGGGAGCATATATTACGTCACATATTTCATATATTAAAATAAATATATATTTGTTAATTACAGCAGATTTAATTTGCGTCGAATATGACGCGAGATTCAAGCGGATTCCATTGTATTATCAGTTGAAGCTTTGATAAATCGGCCCCAAAGAGTGAACTATAACAGCATATCAGATATAATAGACCTACTTAAAGGGATAGAAAAGTAAAAAATTAAATATGCATAGGTGCATTTAAATTTGAAATGGAAGCATTTTTGCGATATACTTCCATTAGCAAAAATGCTTTTATAAAAAGTTATTTCTGTGGCATACACACATATCCTGTGAGGGCCCATCCAACAGCATTTAAACGCCACACCTTCACAAAGAGTCAGCAGTGGCTTGTATAACACAAAATATGTCTTAAAGGGACACTGAACCCAAATCTTTTCTTCCGTGATTCAGATAGAGCATGACATTTTAAGCAACTTTCTAATTTACTCCTCTTATCAAATTTTCTTCATTCTCTTGGTATCTTTATTTGAAATGCAAGAATGTAAGTTTAGATGCCGGACCATTTTTGGTGAACAACCTGGGTTGTTCTTGCTGATTGGTGGATAAATTCATCCACCAATAAAAAAGTTCTGTCCAGAGTTCTGGACAAAAAAAAAAGCTTAGATGCATCCTTTTTCAAATAAAGATAGCAAGAGAACGAAGAACAATTGATAATAGGAATAAATTAGAAAGTTGCTTAAAATTGCATGCTCTATCTGAATCATGAAATAAAAAATTTGGGTTCAGTGTCACTTTAAGAAGGAAGTATACTGCAAAAATGCTTATATTTCAAACTGAAATGCACCCATGCACATTACATTTTTGACCTTTCTATCCCTTTTAAGAGATGAGATTACAAGGAAATCATTGAAAATGGTGAGTCTTCCAAAAGTGTTATATCTTTTTAGATGTATGCCTTTTTCAGTCCCTAAGAATGTCATCAGACAGCAAATTTGAAGAAGAGATGGAAAAGAAGGTCATAAATTAATAAAACCCCTCACAATCCACTATAACATTCTATTGTCCAATAATAGTGAAAGAGCTCTGTGACAAATTATGGCATGGGAACATGAGTTAGCTATAGATTTCCCGGTATGAAAATTTGAGAAAGCTATTATACTGCTTTGTACCACAATGTTAGAATCCTATCTGAAAATCTTGTTGCAATGGCATTTGCCTCCACTAAGACTGTCCAAAATGTTCAGTGTTGGAGACAATACACATAGACATTTACGGATCTCCACATTTTGGTGCTCTTGCCCAAAACTGAAAGCTTTATGGGGAGAATTATTGTGTACATCCATGGGTTTTCATATAGCTAAATTGCCAATAGATCATGCACTTCTCTATATTATGGGTGGTGGAATACCAAAGAATCATAATAAAATGGTGATATACATTTTTGTGGGGACTGAGCTATGGATAACCAGAAAAGAGGTCAGACCCCCCCAAGTGGTAAAAGTGATAGCAATGGTAAAATACTCAGTGAGTATACAGGGCTCAAGCCAGATTAGATGACCATTGGGAGGTCTGGGACTGTTGGAAATATAGATCTAGATGACAGGGTAGCCTCCAGGAAAGTATTTACAGAGGTTACAGTTGTAATTCAGTATGAAATTGTGAGGATATAAGGTAATAATAGTGATAATAGGTGAAACATCAGAGGAATAGTTTTCCCCCTACTCCCTTTCCCTAGGGGGCTTCCTTTTTTTTCTGACTTACTCTACCTTCTTTGCCTTGTTTTTAGCTATTTGCAAATACCTCCATCCACCTAGTAACAATTTACTTTTTAGAGTGTAAAACATTTTAGTAGATTTAGTAGAAGTAACCTTTAATACTAGATTCATTTTTTCCTTAGGCGTACCTAAGGGAAAGAAAAAGAGTCGTCATTTCCAAAATAAAAAGAGAAAAAAGTTCAGCAAATAAGAACAAGCAGGAAATTAAACTTTGTAATCCTCACGTAGAGATGAATTGTCACCACTTGATTAAAGTTGCAACAAAGTATAGTCCCCAGCTGAATAATGCATCTGGCTGTATTCTGTGTATAGAATACACTCCTCTCCTCCTGAACCTTATAGTGCAACGACTTATATATGTATAAATAGGAGATATCTACTCCATACGCCCAATTCTAGGATATTCAATGTGTCTATAAATACTTAACATGTGTAGCAATGTAACCATGGTGCAAACAAGATGTTACAGCTCATATATGTTTAAACAAGTACATATATAATGCTGGCAGTTATGTACATTTGTCAACTGAAATAGCACACCCTCTCCTAAGAACCTTAACTTGTCGTCATTATAAATGCTGGATAGATACTCATACTTGGGTACATACTTTTAAAGAATGGAGGGGTACTCATATTATACTTGCGGTTATGTTGGCTTATCAGCTGCAATAGTACACCCTTCTCCTTGAACTGTTAGCCGTAGGTCGTATGGACCGGAAGTTAGAAGGCTACCTGAGAAGAGCTTTTCTACAGGGCGGTTTCATTTTTCAATCGACTGTAAGTGTGGCGGCGGTTGCCGGCGCTGCTGCTTTTTGGAAAGATTCTGTCTCTCTGAGTTAGTCTTGGAGGAATCTTCCTTAGAAGAAATTCAGTAAGGTGTAAGGCTCCTTAAATCTGCAAACTCGTTCATCTGTGGTGCAGTGGTTCATTTCATATGCATTAATGTGAAGAATACTGCCTTAGCCTTTCTAGCTAAAAGGGCCCTTTGGCTAAAATCTTGGTCAGCAGACATGGTATCCAAATCTAGATTTTTATTACTAGCTTTTAAGGGTAAGACGCTCTTCGGCCCTGGTTTAGACTACTTAGGCTAGGCCTAAGTCTAAGGAATACTTGGAGGCCAAATCCTGAGTGTTCAAAACCCAAACAATCCAAGAAACCTTCAGAGTCCAAATCGGCATGAAGGTGCGGCCCCCGATCTGGACCTGGCTCCGGTAGGGGGCAGATTATCTTTTTTTCAAGAGGCATGGGTCTGATCTATCCATGACCCATGGGTTATTAAAATAGTTTCTTAAGGGTAGAGGATAGGTTTCAAGGCTAGGCCGCCTTGAGGGAGGTTTATTCTGTCTCATATCTCCAAATGAGTAGACGAGAGAAGGGTGTCTCTTTACTGTTTACAAGACCTAGGGGATAAGGGGATCATTGTACCAGTACCCCTGTCAGAACAACGGGCAAGTTTCTATTCAAACCTGTTAATTGTGCCAAAGAAAGAGGGCACTTTCTGTCCTATTCTGGATTTAAAGACTCTGAACAAGTTTCTACGGGTTCCTTCGTTCAAGATGTAAACTATACGATCGATTCTGCCTTTAGTTCTTCAGGATCAATTCATGTCCACTATAGATATGAAGGATGCATGCCTTCACATTCTGATCCATCGAGATCATCATTGATTCCTTTGGTTTGCCTTTATAGACAAACACTATCAGTTCACAGCTCTTCTGCTTAGTCTGGCTACAGCCCCCAGAATATTTACAAAGGTTCTGGGTGCTCTTTTATCAGTCATTCATTCCCAGGGGCTAGCTGTTGCTCCTTACCTGGACGATATTTTGGTTCTGGCTTCATCTTTGCCTTTAGCAGTTGCTCATAAAGAATGTCTACTGTGTTTTCTTTGCTGTCATGGCTGGAAGATAAATATAGCGAAAATCTCTCTCTCTCCCAGCACGAGAGTGACGTTTTTTGGAGTCATCATAGACTTGGTGGAAATTAAACTCTTCCTAACAGATCAACACAATAACAAACTTCATTTGGCTACTACAATTGCAGCCTTCTTGTGCAACTGAGCTAGTGTATGGAAGTTGTGGGTCTCATGGTCACGGCTTCAGACGCAATTCAATTTGCAAAGTTTCATTTGCAACCTGTTACAACTTTGCATGTAAAGCCAGGGGAACGGGAGCATTCCACCCTCTCTCAGAGTATTCATTTGGATGAGTTCACCAGACAATCTCTGTCTTGGTGGACATCCTCAAAATTGGTGTTAAGGGGCATGGGTTTTCAATGTCCATCATTAGAGATTATAACTACAGATGCCAGTCTGTCTCATTGGGGAGAAGTTTGAGGTCACTTGAGAGCCCAGGGTATTTGGTCTCCTCGGGAAGTGACTCTACCTATCAAGGTTTTGGAACTTAGAGCTATTCAAAGCTCTTCAATCGTGGCAGTCAATTCAATTGATTCGATAAATTAATTTTCAATCATAAATGTTCCATTTAATATTGAAAAATGAGGAACCCAGATCATTCAGAGAAGAGGTCCAATTCACCAATGTCACTATATGATAGGTTAGGTGTATGGTGTTCTCACGTAAACTTCCCCTCTGTGAAAAACCTTGCCCCCCCTCTTCTCACTTTTATCTATGATAAGAACTATCAGTGAAAAGTGTACTCTTGGAGGCCGAATGATCAAATGTCGGTCGGACCTGATCCAACAGTGCGGATCAGGTCTGACAGACATCGCTGAATGCGGAGAGCAATATGCTCTCCATATTCAGAATTGCACCAGCAGCTCTCAAGAGCTGCTAGTGCAATTCTGCCCCCTGCAGACTCGTGGTCAATGGGAAGCCAGCAGGGAGGTGTCAATCAACCCGATCGTACTCGATCGAGTTGAATTGTGGCGATTCCTGTCCGCCTCATCAGAGCAGGCAGACAGGGTTATGGAGCAGCGGTTTTTAGACCGCTGCTCCATAACTTGTGTTTCTTGTGAGTCTGAAGACTCGCCAGAAACACGGGCCCTTAAGCTCCATATGGAGCTTGATAAATGGGCCTCAAAATCTGCTTAAGATAGGACAATTATACACCTGACAAATTATAATAGAATCCACATAAATGAAAGATGTATGATTTCACATAATGTCACATGATGATGCTGTTTTGTTTATACTCTACATGCTATGCTGATACTCTCATTTTGTATTTACTTAATTCCTCAATAAAAATAATAATAAAAAAATAATAATTCTGGAGTGGACTGTCCCTTTAACAATATTGTGGCTGGATTTCCAATATGACTGCCACAGTGTCGCTGTAGAGAAGAACCTGCTACCATATTTATACAGGAAGGCTGCATGTGTCATCTGGCATAGACTAACCAATGGGGATGGACGACTAACATTTAGAGAGAAGCAACAAATATTTCTACTATGCGGCTATTGGCTCAGCTACTGCTGATTACAAACAGCCAGAAGAAGTATTCTTGAAATGGGGCCCCCAACAAGGTCTAGTTACGCCTCAGGGATCAAGTGTAAACATTTTATGTACATTATTACAGATGCGCATTTGGCATCAGATGAATAAAAATTTGTCCGAATTTATACTGATTTAGTTAGTCGTCCAATACACAAACATCCGAATACATTATTGGACAAAACATACAAAGAAAGAACGATTGCTGGACCAAATCTGTAAATTAATGACAAAAAAGGTATGGAAAACAGAAAAAGGGCGCCTCATATTATAGCTATCCAAAAGAAGGAAATAGGCAACAATGAATGAAAAAGTATTTACAAGTGTACGGGCACCTAGGTTGAAGTAGGTGCAAAAAAGCAGGCTGACCTTTTACAGCAGTCAGCTCGCTGCGTCCACGCTCCTTGCCAATGGATAAATTCTGGATATCCGCTGGTGAAAGCAGCAAAACTTTCACCTGCAGGCGTGTGTGGTAGACCCCGTTTAAAAATCTCCGTACTGGACTAGACTCAGGGGAGAGACAGTGTAAGAGGAAATGTTATAAGGCTAAATGCAGGCAGGGAATAATAATACACATCCATATTGCATAAAAAGTTAAAAACAAAATTTATTTGCAACGCGTTTCTCGGCCGTTATACTATGGCAGTTTCATCAGGCATAATACAAAGTATTCAAAGCTGGGCTTTTTTTGGTTTGGTACTCGTATGTGATTGGACATAAAATAAACAAATGATACAACGTGTAACATAGTTGCTACAGGTACATGTGATTATGGCAGTCGAAATTAACAAATACTAAAACATATTATATAGTGAAGGCAAAAAAATAATAAAAATATATGTGTCCCATATGGATTTAAAAGGTAACATTATGATAAAAAAAATAAAACAATACAATGAAAAAAATGTACAATAAAATCAAGTATCTTATTCAAACCAACTAGAATATGAAAATAAAAATCATGATTTCACACAGTGCATTAGAGAACCAAAAAAGAAATGTAAATTGGTTCTTGAAAAAATCATAAAGAAAAATCTTTACAAAACAGGACAGAACCATGAAAAAATAAAACAAAAAGGCTGCATATAAGGACATGAAAGAAGTGTAAATGAAAAACTGCACGTGAAAGACAAAGGGATATTTTGGCATAATTGTGTAGAAAAATAGTCTCTGAATAAAATGGACTGGTACATTGTTATTGGGATATACAGTTTAATAAAATGAGACTCGGCAATGGAACTCATACTGAAGGAAGAGGGCCTGGCATCATAGTGCTTGCAAGCTTACAACCGTCCTAGAGGTTAGGGGTGAAATATGTTTGTTTTTTTGGACAAAGAATTTGAGATTTGAAAACTTTGTAAACATCAGTCACATGAGATCAGATTATTGGGCCGATTGATCAAATGTCTGTCCGGCATAATCCGCTCAGCGGATCATGTCCGACAGACATCACTGAATGCGCTGTCGGCATTTAACATTGCACAAGCAGTTCTGGTGCCGCTAGCAAGGGGTGTCAATCAACCCGATCGTATGAGATCAGGCGGATTGATGTCCGCAGCCTCAGAGGCAGCAGACCAGTTAAGGAGCAGCGGTCTTAAGACCGCTGTTTCAAAACTGCTGTTTCCAGCGAGCCTGAAAGCTTGCGCGGAAACAGGGGCACCAGGGGCCATTCGGCTCTTGATAAATCGGCCCCTGTGTCTCTGGTAACAAACTGGAATCCATAGAAGAAGAGTCTCGTTTAATAAAAATGAAATTGTTAACTTCTTTTTCATTCATATTGAACATAACATCATTTCTAAACAGGCATGGGATTTAGCCTAAATCACTCTTAATATGACTGTCATTAGCTGTATTACTTAAATTATTAAGGGGTTAAACACAAAGTTAATGTCAGCTCAATAGCAGCAATGCACTACTGCACTGGTTTTTAAACCTGTCCTCAGGTCTCCCCAACAGGCCAGGTTTTCAGGATTACCTTGGGTGAGAGCAGGTTAATTACCATGTTTAGTAATCAGCTAATTATTTAACATGTGCTCCAGTTCAGATATCCTCAAAATCTGGCCTGTTAGGGAGTTCTGAGGACAGGTCTTAAAACCAGTGCACTACTGGTGTCTAGCTGTAGAAAACTGGTGAGCCAATCGCAAGAGGCATATCTGCACAGCCACTAATTACCATATAGCATCTTTATAACAAAGGATAACAAAAGAAAATTGATAACAGAAGTAAATAGGAAGTCTATTAATATTGCACACCCTGTCTGAATAATGAAAGTTTAATTTTCACTTGCATGCCTCTTTAATAACTGGAATTATTAATAGGGATATTTCTTGCATATATTATGCCTTATACCACCACAGGTATAATTAAAATAAAGACTTTTTTATGTCTCCTGCTATTTTCTGTGGGTCACTCTAAAAGGGAGATGTTCTGTATTCATAAAAGGAGCTAAGGGAGATCAAGCACAAATTGCATATGAGAAATAAAATGTTCTGGTGTCATATTGCACCCATTTTATTAAGCTTAGCTGAAAGACACACAGTGAGCTGTCACTACACTTGTTGTCATCCTCCCCCAGAAAGAGAGAAGTACTGTGGGGGAGCAATAAACTCCCTGCAACAAAATTGTGGCAAGAATCAGCTTGCAAGTTGCCTCTATTCCCAATAATGTAAATATGACTTCATATGCTTAAAATGGATGCAGCAATAACAGCTTCCTGTATGTTATGTGGGATAAAAATGAAGTACTTTATTGAAAATTGGATAAACATTTGTTTTATTGTGACATGATGGGTTATAGTTAATGTGATGGGTCAATAATGATTAGACAACAAATCTAACCCAATTTAAAGATATAGTGGACGATTTTTATGGCCCGTATTCTGCTTAATGCACCTGTTTCCGCACGAGCCTTCAGTCTCTGAGGCTGTGAACATCAATCCCCCCGATCTCATACGATCGGGTTGATTGACACCATCTGCAGGGGGCGGCATTGCACAATGATAAATGCCGTAAGCCTATGCTGTCGGCATTTATCGATGTCTGGCGGACATGATCGCTACAGCGGATCATGAACGCCAGACACTTGATAAATCGGCCCCATGATATGGAGTAGATATGTAAATGATTTTCCGCCATCATATGGTTAAATAGACATTCTAATATAAAAAGGACATGCTCTTCTTTGTTAGGGAATTTAACTTTTTCAATACTAACTCCAGCTAACTATTGGTTGATCATAGTTATTGACAAATAACAATATCTTAATTTTGGCCGGTATTTTCAGTGTGTTTTTTTCCTTTGATTACAATGACAAAACCCTTTTGCCATTAATACCTCTGAAGCTTGAAATTTTTACCTCCCAATAACAACACAAAAGTCATTATCTGCAAAATCCAAAAAATCAAAGGTGCAGGATGTAGCGATTACATCATAGATGTATGGCACTGCAAAATTCTGTAGCTTTATTAGTGTAAAGGGGCCTATTATTATTTTTTTTTTTAAACTATAATTGATTGAGCAAGTAGAGTGTGTATCTGTTTGTTGATGTTGCTTCCTATTTTTTATGGTGGGAATAATTTCAATGTTTGTGAAGAAAACTTATCAGCGCTCTCAAAAATAAAAAAAAAGTACAAATCTTTATTTCACTTGTTAAAAATATATTGCAAACTGGCCTTAACGCATTTAACGCGTTTCAGCTAGGGCCTTATTCCAAGATGCTTGATTTATTTACAATCGCCTAGATTTAGAGTTTTGTCGGTAAAGACCCGCGTAGCTAACGCTGCTTTTTTTCCCAGCGCACCCTTTAAACAACGCTGGTATTTAGAGTTGTCTGAGTGGCTGCGTTAGGCTCTGAAAAGGGAGCATTGAGCATAATTTAACGCCACTTCAACCCTCAATACCAGCGTTGCTTACGGTAGCGGTAAACTGACAAAACGTGCTCGTGCACGATATCCCCATAGGAAACAATGGGGCAGTTTGGGCTGAAAAAAACCTAACACCTGCAAAAAAGCAGCGTTCAGCTCCTAACGCAGCCCCATTGTTTCCTATGGGGAAACACTTTCTAAGTCTGCACCTAACGCCCTAACATGAACCCGGAGTCTAAACACCCCTAACCTTACACTTATTACCCCTAATCTGCTGCCCCCACTATCGCTGACACCTGCATTATACTATTAACCCCCTAATCTGCCGCTCCGGACACCGCCGCAACCTACATTATAGCTATGAACCCCTAATCTGCTGCCCCTAACATCGCCGACACCTACATTATATTTATTACCCCCTAATATGCCCCCCCAACGTCGCCGCAACCTACCTACACTTATTAACCCCTAATCTGCCGACCTGACCTCACCGCCACTATAATAAATGTATTAACCCCTAAACCGCCGCACTCCTGCCTCACAAACACTAGAATAAATTGTATTAACCCCTAATCTGCCCTCCCTAACATCGCCGCCACCTACCTACAATTATTAACCCCTAATCTGCCGCCCGCAACGTCGCCGCTACTATAATAAAGTTATTAACCCCTAAACCTAAGTCTAACCCTAACACCCCCCTAACAAAAATATAATTTAAATTAAACAAAATAATATTTCTATAATTAAATAAATTAATCCTATTTAAAACGAAATACTTACCTAGAAAATAAACCCTAATATAGCTACAATATAAATAATAATTACATTGTATCTATTTTAGGATTTATATTTATTTTAACTAGGTACAATAGCTATTAAATAGTTATTAACTATTTAATAGCTACCTAGTTAAAATAATTACAAAATTACCTGTAAAATAAATCCTAACCTAAGTTACAATTACACCTAACACTACACTATCATTAAATTAATTAAATAAATTACCTACAATTAGCTAAACTAAAATACAATTAAATAAACTAATCTATAATACAAAAACAAACAAACACTAAATTACAGAAAGTAAAAAAATATTACAAGAATTTTAAACTAATTACACCTAATCTAAGCCCCTTAATAAAATAAAAAAGCCCCCCAAAATAAAAAAATTCCCTACCCTATTCTAAATTACAAAAGTAATCAGCTCTTTTACCAGCCCTTAAAAGGGCTTTTTGCAGGGCATTGCCCCAAAGTAATCAGCTCTTTTACCTGTAAAAGAAAATACAATACCCCCCCAACATTACAACCCACCACCCACATACCCCTATGTGCTGCCTCAATGAGGCATAGAATATTACATAGCCTCTGTTATGTTCATGTTGTTATAGTTAAGAAATCATATATTTTTATGCTATTGTTCTCAAGGTTTCCCTGTGTTTGTTCTGTACTGCCATCTACTGACACTTTTTGGTAATGCTCCTGTTTTCTAGAATGTCTTACCCTCTGACCTTACTATGCATTTCCCTTTTGTGTATTACTCCGCCCTTGTAGTTTTATGATGTTTTCCTGTGTCATGGCTGCAGCTAACAGCCTCATGTAACAAGCACTCATGTTAATACATTGCAAGCTACGATCAGTATCATCTTTTGACCGCAAAATACTTTAACCATTCATTCATCTGCTGTATTCATTATCTGCTGTAACCTCATATTCAGAATAAAGCAACTTTATGGATTGACAAAGTATTGGTGAGTTCAGCTATCTGACAAAGATTGTCTGCAGTGATTGTATCTTCTTATACAGGCCAGGCATAGAGGTCTCAGCAAGGGATAGATCATTATTACAACTATCTGAGTCAGAATAGTCAAAAGATGCATAGAATTCCTACAGCCTGCTATGTATATGTGTGTGTTTAATCTGCAATCAAGCTCAGGGTCATCCGCCATCTTGTGAAAGCACATGTCGCACAAGTTTACTGCACTTCATCTGAATGTTGAAAACTGTTTCTCTGCATTGAACTGTTACCCCACCTGTCTAAGCTGCTGTTTGCCTTCTTAAAGAGACAGTACCATTTTTTGCAAAACTTTAAAAAATGTCTAGACAAGGCTCTGAGCACTCTTTTATAGCCAAACCTACGCAGATACATCATGCCTCTGAACCCACAGACATACAGGGAGCAGATCCTGCAGATATTGCTGAACAGAGTGTAAGGCCCAAACGTACAATAAAACCGACACATAAACTCAGAGAAAACTATGAATTCACTAGAGATGAGTACTCCAGCAATCTGTCAGACCTATGGGACAGAATTTCACAATGCATGTCAGTTTTGTCACACTATAATGATCAACCAGCCAAATTGAGAGACTCTATAGATCACCTATCTGCTGCATATGAACGCTACCAGCGGCTGTCTGCAAAATACACAGTCTTCTTACAGGACATTAATATAGAGGACTCTTCAGCAGAACTGACTAGGACTGATGCACTGGACCAACATAGAGATCTCTTAGTGCAAATGGCAAATGGCTAAAGAAAAGGCAGAGTTCCGCATTGCTCAACTGCAGGAGACCAGATCTCATAGATCCACATCAACTAAGCTCACTGCACGTTCTTCTAGATCCTCTCGCTCCAGAAGTTCAACATTAAGCGACAAGCTAATAGAGGCCCGTGCTGATGCAGAATCAAAAAAAGTGCAAAGCTCCTTTATCAGAAGGGAAGCAGAAATGGAAGCCCAAAGCAAAGCACAGAGGGCTGCCCAGGAAGCACAAATGGCTGCCCAGCAAGCAGAAATGGAAGCACAAAGCAAAGCACAAATGGCTGCCCTGGAAGCACAAAGCAAAGCACAAATGGCTGCCCAGGAAGCACAAAGCAAAGCTCAAAGGGCTGCCCAGGAAGCACAAATGGCTGCCCAGCAAGCAAAGGTGGATTCCCAAATAAAGGTTTTGCAAATGGAAAAGAAAGAAGCAGCAGCCCTAGCAAGGCTGAAAGTCCTTGAACAAGCAATGGGAGAAAGTACTAATTCAGATTACCATATCCCAGCAGATCTGGAAGACCCAGTTGAACGCACTAGTAAATATGTGCTAAAGCATAATATTTGCAACGATACAGAGTCATCTCCTGTGCCTACTACTAACACCATCGTTCTCAATCTCAACACAGAGACCTCTCAACACCAAATGCCTGAGCCTCTTCAAATCCACAACACAATTGCATCTAAGCAGCAAACCGCATCACCTCCCACTGACAATAAGGTGACTTCCAGTGACAAGCCGCAGCTCAAGCCACAGCCAGCAGAATCCTTAGAGACTACACCACAGTTGAATGCTCTTGCAACATCATTTTATCCTGGTAAACTTCACTCTTCTTCACCAAAGAACTTTCACACCCAAGGGGTTCCTCAAGTTACTTTGGCACCAAAGAGTGAGAGATCAGACTTTACTGACTTTGCCAGATACATGATACGCCGTGAGCTCATTAACACAAGCCTATCAAGGTTTGACGACTGTCCAGAGAGCTACAGAGCCTGGAGATCAACCTTCAAGGCTGCTACAGCTGATCTCGACCTTACAACCAAGGAGGAACTTGATTTGCTCATAAAGTGGCTGGGGCCGGAATCTGCAGATCGTGTTAAAAGACTGAGAACAGTACATGTTGACCACCCAGATGCAGGCCTTGTTGCTGCATGGGCAAGACTTGAGCAAGCCTATGGTAGCTCTGAAGCCATAGAAAGTGCTCTGTTCAAGAGACTGCAAAACTTCCCAAAAATAGGAAACAAAGACTATCGCAAGCTCCAAGAATTAAGTGACCTCCTCATGGAGCTAGAGTTGGCAAAGACAGACCCACGTCTACCTGGACTAAGCTTTCTGGACACTGCTCATGGTGTCAATCCTGTGGTGTCTAAACTGCCATATAACCTGCAAGAGAAATGGGCACAACAGGGCTCAAGATACAAAAGAGACTATAACGTATCCTTTCCTCCATTTTCATACTTTTGCAGGTACATCAGCGATCAAGCCTGGATGAGAAACGATCCCAGCTTCAGCTTCTGTGAACCCAACTTGCCTGCTCCATCATCCTTACCAACATCATCAAGGTATGATAACACAGCAGCTAAACATAGAGACTTTAATAGAACAATATCTGTTAAATGGACAGACATCTCATCACCCGTATCCTCTCCTGCAAACCAGAGTGACTCGGGCGAGAGAGATAAAGACCCTAATCGTCAGTGCCCTATTCACAGGAAGCCTCACCCTCTTAAGAAATGTCGTGGGCTTAGGGCAAAGACTTTACAAGAGCGCAGGGAGATTCTCCAGAAACTTGGAGTATGCTATAGGTGTTGTACTTCTTATGGTCACTTTGCTAAAGACTGTAAAGATGTTATAAAGTGCACAGAATGCAGTAGCGACAGACACGTTACAGCTATGCATCCTACTCCACTTCCAGACAACCCACAGCAGCTAACTGACTCCACCCCTGTCGCAATTCATGGCGGGGAGCAACAAAGTCGTGCTCCAGTCACAGCGAGTGTTTCCTCTGCATGTACAGAAGTCTGTGGAGAAGGCTTAGACTACAAATGCTGTGCCAAGGTATATCTAGTCAAGATTTACCCACAGGATCAACCTGAGAAAGTTGCTAGAATGTATGCTATTGTCAGGCACAACTAAGAAAGAAAAAATGTGTGCAGCTTAGTTATTAAGACCACAACTACTGGAATGAAAAAACAATAAAAATTGTATGGTTGTTTGCAACAGAGTGAAAAGGTAAAACAAAATTTAGGAATTAGGCAGCTATGTAAAACCGTATTCCTTATTGCAAAGTTTTAGTATACAGGCAGTAATTGAGCATATTCCCTATGGCTGCCACATGTGTCTGGGTAGTCACTGTGAGAGAGTAAATGCAGCAGGGGTATGCCCAGATAAACCTGAGATTTTAACATTAATAAAGGTAAAAATTAAATAAGCAAGGAAAAATTGGTACTATGATCATAGAAAAAATAAGCAATTGCTATTGTGAACAGAGTTACGGTAAAACAGCAGGATATGAGGAAATGAACTAAAAGTCAGAGAAATAACAGCAGCAACTGAGATACTAATCTTAGAGTATAGCAGCAAAGTAAAAATTCAGAGACTGGCTTACCGCTAACAGAACTGTTATAATGATAGTTGCAAACACTGGGTTGTAATGGCGACTTGCCAGAGGGAGCAAGGAAGCTCAGTAGCAGCTGGCTGATGACGTCACAGCATGAGGAAGCGGAGCTCCGTGAAAGGTGAATCCCAAGGCCGGTGAGCTGCAGGGGAAACTGGGTTAGAGGTAAAGGTAGGAGTGAGGCTTTTGAAATAGCTGAATCTTCTGAGGGAGAAGCAGGCAGGTAGGAGAGGATGACAACAGGAATCCAGTTAGGTGGAGTAGAGGAATCCAACAAACAGAAGTAGTATGATAAATCTCACAGAGAGCAGGCTCAGGTTAAGGTTTAAAACAAACTTCAATACTAAGCAATGTGAAAATGCTGGGAGGGGCCTTAAATAGGCTGATGTTAATGGGAGCAGGATGCTTTAAAGGGACAGTGCAGAGAATAAGTATGCCATTATCCTGACAGAATCCCCCCTCCAAGGAGCCACTCCAGAGGCTCAAGGCCCAGGACGATCCGGATGTCTCTGGTGGAAATGAGATATCAAACGAGGAGCGGATATGTTGGTAGCTGGTTCCCAGGAATCATCATCTGTAGAGAAACCCTTCCAACGAACAAGATATTCAATACGTCCCCTGCGGAAACGGGAATCCAGGATTGAGTGAACTTCATACTCCATCTCAGGGTCGAGAGAAATAGGTGGAAGAGACGTTTGTAAAGAGAAATCCCTGAGATCCTTATAGGGTTTGAGAAGGGATACATGGAATGTGGGATGAACCCTTAAATTATCGGGTAATTTAAGCCGGACAGCATTGGCATTAATGACGAGTTCAACAGGGTATGGACCAATGAACAACGGAGAAAGTTTTTTCGAAGGGGTTTTCAAACTTAGGTGTTTGGTGGATAGCCAGACGAGATCACCTTTTGTGTAGACAGGAGGAGGAGTTCTGCGGCGATCATAATACTGTTTCTGGAGTTGTTTTGCTGCTATGATGTTGGACTCGATGGTTTTAAAGTTGGAAGAGATGGAATCAGACAAATCTGATATACTAGATACTGGAACGGTAGAAGATGGTAGGATGTGAAACTTGGGGTGAAAACCGTAGTTTGCGAAGAAGGGAGTTTGACCAGTAGTGGAATGAATAGTGTTGTTGTAACAAAATTCAGCGTAATGCAGGAAGTCACTCCAAAGATGTTGTTGAGAGGAACAGAAGAGTCTTAAAAATTGTTCCAACCACTGGTTACAACGTTCAGTTTGACCATTACATTGCGGGTGGTAAGCAGTAGTTAACTTTCTCTCAACAGATAAAGTTTTACAGAAATGGTACCATAGTCTGCTAGAAAATTGACTGCCACGATCACTGAGGATTGAAGTGGGAAGTCCATGATACTTAACAATATGTTTGAGAAGCAAATGTACTGTCTCCAAAGCGGTAGGAAGTTTGGAGAAGGGGATGAAATGGCACATCTTCGTGAAGAGATCTACAACGACAAGGATGGTGGTATTCTTTGAAGAGACTGGCAAATCTACAATAAAGTCTAAAGCAATCTCAGACCATGGATTCTTTGGAGTAGGCAAAGGCAAAAGCAACCCATAGGGAGAGTGTTTATCCCTTTTTGAAATGGTACAATTAAGACAAGAGTTTACATAGTCCTTAACTTCAGTTGCCATATGAGGCCACCAGTAATCCCTTTTTACTAGATCGAGAGTTTTATGGATACCTGGATGACCAGCTAGAGGTGAATCATGTACAGATTGAAGGAGAATGAGTCTGAGGGAAGGTGGAACATATATCTTTGAATCATGAGAATAAAGTCCTTGAGTATTAAGTTGAAGAAGGTGTGATGGCTTTGTAGAGTCGGCCAACTGTTCCTTTTTAAGGTTAGATGAGACTTCGAGAGTAAAAGAAATGAAGTTTTCTTTTGGTATGATGGATTGGTCGGTCGTTTGATGTGGAAGACTTGTGGGTAACCGGGATAATGCGTCAGCTTTTTGGTTCTTTCCAGCAGGATGGTATGTGATGAGGAAATTAAAACGAGAGAAAAAGAGATTCCAGCGAACCTGTCTGGCTGACAAGGTTCTAGTGGCCTTCAAGTACTGCAGGTTCCTATGATCTGTATAGATGAGTGTAGGAATGGAAGTACCTTCAAGGAGGTGTCGCCAGTGTTCCAGGGAGAGTTTTATGGCTAAGAGTTCTTTGTCACCAATAGGATAGTTTTGTTCCGCACTATTCAAAGTCTTGGAGTAAAAAGCCACAGGATGTAACGGTTTTGACAAGTTTTCTCTTTGGGAGAGAACAGCGCCAATAGCAGAATTTGAGGCGTCCACCTCAAGAACAAATTGTAGATTAGGGTCAGGAAAACGGAGTATTGGTGCTGAAGTGAACTTTTGTTTGAACAAATCAAAAGCGGATTGTGCTTCTTTAGTCCACCTGAAATGTGAATTATTTTTTGTTAGAACAGTTAAAGGAAGAGCAAGTTTGGAGAAATTTTTAATAAATTTGCGGTAGAAATTCGCAAAACCCATGAAGGACTGAACTTGACGTTTAGTTGTTGGTATGGGCCAATTTAAAACTGCATCAACCTTTTTTTGTTCCATATGGATACCTGAAGGAGAAATTTCATATCCCAGAAAGGATATGGTCTGTGAATTAAACAGGCATTTCTCAGCCTTAGCATACAAGTGGTTACCTCTGAGCCTTGATAAAACTTGTCTAACATGGGAAATGTGTTCCTGATAGGTCTTGGAATAAATTAAAATATCATCCAGATAGATGACAATAAAGACATCTAATATGTCCCTAAAAATGTCATTAATTAAGTGCTGGAAAGTTGCGGGCGTGTTGCAGAGCCCAAAAGGCATCACGACGTATTCGAACAATCTGTATCTTGTTCGAAACGCCGTGAGCCACTCATCTCCAGATCTAATTCGGATGAGATTATAGGCTCCTCTTAAGTCCAATTTTGTGAAAAATTTTGCTCCCTCCAACCTTTCAATTAACTCCGGGATGAGGGGTAAAGGATATCTGTTTTTTACTGTAATTTTATTTAGTTGTCTGTAGTCTACGATTGGCCTCAAAGAGCCATCCTTATTTTTAACAAAAAAATCCCAGCACTAGCTGGAGAGGTGGAGGGACGGATGAAACCTTTCCTTAGATTTTCATCTAAGTAAGATTTAAGGTGTGTTAACTCAGGGTTTGAGAGTGGGTAAATATGACCCGTGGGGATCTCAGAGCCAGGTATGATCTCAATAGGACAATCATACTTCCTGTGAGGAGGAAGATTGTCACACTGGGTTTTGCTGAATACATCTGCATAATCCTTATAAACCTCAGGAATTTGAATTGTCTCATTGGATTCAGTGGATTGCAAAATAGTAGCTGGGAAACAAGTAGTAGAGCAGAACGTAGAATTAAATGTGACTGTTGAGGTAGACCAATTTACTTCAGGATTATGAATTCGGAGCCAGTTTATACCGAGAACTATGGGTGAAATAGGGGATGATATTACATCGAATGACATATACTCCCTATGGTGGTCTGGGGTAACAACAAGTAAGGGTATTGTTTGATATTTAACTGGACCTGATGTGATTGGATTACCATCTATTCCACGTAATAACACAGGAGACCTTTTTTGCACAAGTGGAATTTTATTGAATTTAGTGAATACAGTATCTATGTAGGAGGCTGTAGCTCCTGAGTCAATAATCGTGGGAGCGTTGATTCGATGTGACTCCCACTGTAAAAGAAGAGATAAATTTAGGTAAGGGAGAGCATGATCCTGAGTGGTACAACAAAAAGGTTCTTTATACATCTTACCCTTGTTTTGTTTCAGGAGGGAAGGACAGTCCCTGACAGTGTGTTTGTCTGAAGCACAGTATAAGCAGAGGTTATTAGCCCTTCGTCGGATCTTCTCCTCAGGGGTTAATGGTCCCTTTATAAAACCTATATCCATAGGTTCAGCAGTTGATTTGCTGGGGCTGGGTGTATTTTGTTTCTTTGCAGGATATTCATGAAATGATCTCTCCTGCTGTCTCTCTCTCAGTCTTCTGTCTATAGTTATGCTAAGTGACATTAAAGCCTCAAGAGTATGTGGTAGTTCAGATCTAGACAACTCATCCTTAATTCCTTCTGAAAGGCCTAATCTAAACTGATTTCTCAGTGAAAGGTCATTCCATAGAGTGTCTTTCGCCCATTTTTTAAATTCGGCAATGTAATCCTCAACTACTCTTTTCTTTTGTTTCAAGCCTCGCATTGCAGTTTCAGCAGTAAGCTGTTTATATGGATCCTCATATAGCTGACCCATAGCAGAAAAAAAACTTTCCAAAGAATTAAGTATATCATCGTTATTCTCAAAGTAAGTGTTGGCCCATGTGCGGGGCTCACCTCTCAAATAGGATATAACTGTGAGTACCCTTGCTCTATCAGTGGGATAGGTATGAGGTTTAAGGGAGAACATAAGCAAACAAGCATTCTTGAAATCTCTATACTCAGATCTCTCACCACTAAATTTTTCTGGTGTACTAACCTGTGGTTCTAACATAGGTACCCTCTTATCAACCACATCCCTGATATAAGCTTTTAAAGTATCATTTTCTGTTTTCAAAGTGTTAACAGCTTCAGTTAATAAATCAACTCTCTGTGTGATATTTTGCACATGTGCGTTCATTCCAGCTGGGTCCATAGTTTTGGGGCTTAGTATTATGTCAGGCACAACTAAGAAAGAAAAAATGTGTGCAGCTTAGTTATTAAGACCACAACTACTGGAATGAAAAAACAATAAAAATTGTATGGTTGTTTGCAACAGAGTGAAAAGGTAAAACAAAATTTAGGAATTAGGCAGCTATGTAAAACCTTATTCCTTATTGCAAAGTTTTAGTATACAGGCAGTAATTGAGCATATTCCCTATGGCTGCCACATGTGTCTGGGTAGTCACTGTGAGAGAGTAAATGCAGCAGGGGTATGCCCAGATAAACCTGAGATTTTAACATTAATAAAGGTAAAAATTAAATAAGCAAGGAAAAATTGGTACTATGATCATAGAAAAAATAAGCAATTGCTATTGTGAACAGAGTTACGGTAAAACAGCAGGATATGAGGAAATGAACTAAAAGTCAGAGAAATAACAGCAGCAACTGAGATACTAATCTTAGAGTATAGCAGCAAAGTAAAAATTCAGAGACTGGCTTACCGCTAACAGAACTGTTATAATGATAGTTGCAAACACTGGGTTGTAATGGCGACTTGCCAGAGGGAGCAAGGAAGCTCAGTAGCAGCTGGCTGATGACGTCACAGCATGAGGAAGCGGAGCTCCGTGAAAGGTGAATCCCAAGGCCGGTGAGCTGCAGGGGAAACTGGGTTAGAGGTAAAGGTAGGAGTGAGGCTTTTGAAATAGCTGAATCTTCTGAGGGAGAAGCAGGCAGGTAGGAGAGGATGACAACAGGAATCCAGTTAGGTGGAGTAGAGGAATCCAACAAACAGAAGTAGTATGATAAATCTCACAGAGAGCAGGCTCAGGTTAAGGTTTAAAACAAACTTCAATACTAAGCAATGTGAAAATGCTGGGAGGGGCCTTAAATAGGCTGATGTTAATGGGAGCAGGATGCTTTAAAGGGACAGTGCAGAGAATAAGTATGCCATTATCCTGACAGCTATAATAGATGAACAGAGCAACAGATCCCTGGTTAAGCCTAAATTCTTTGAGATCTTCGGCATAGAGGGTAATGCAACACCGTATACTCTCAGAACCTGTTCTGGTCGTGTAGAGGCCTTTGGCAGAAGGGCCAATGGATTCATGGTCTCTCATATCAAAGGAAATGAAGGCATACCCCTACCAACATTAGTTGAGTGTGACCAGATACCAGGTGAAAGGGAAGAGATTCCTACTCCAGAGGCTGCCTTTCACCATCCTCACTTAAGGCACCTTGTTGATGAGATTCCGGCAATGGACATGAATGCTGAAATCTTGGTCCTGCTAGGAAGAGACATTCTCAGAGTACATAAAGTACGCGAGCAGTGCAATGGACCTGACAATGCCCCTTATGCACAAAGACTTGATCTAGGCTGGGTGATAGTGGGCGATGTAAGCTTGAATAGTATGCGTACGTCATCTGAGATCCACTCCTTCAAAACTTACATATTAGAAAATGGACGTGGATCCCACTTCAAACAGTGCTCTCGCCATCATGAAGTAAGGGAGAAGCCTCCTGACATCATCCAAATACCTGATGTTACTTCTATCCTTTGTGATGACAATCCGGGTACCACAGTGTTTTGTACTACAAGTGATGACAACAAAATAGCCTTGTCAGTTGAAGACAGGAAATCATCTAAGCCCAATCAATGGCATTATGTTCCATCTGAAATTAATCCTGCAGATCATGCCACCAGGCCAGTGTCTGCAAGTGTCTTTGCAAATTCTTCTTGGTTAACAGGCCCTGAATTCCTGCTGGATCATCCAGAAGAAACCACAGCTGATGTCTTCAGTCTTCTAGAACCTGACAACGATCCAGAGATTCGTCCTGAAGTAAAAACCCTTGTCACCAGAACTGAACAAAGACTCGTCTTGGGCTGTCAACGCTTTGAACGTTTCTCCAAGTGGACAAGGCTTGTACGTACCATTGCAAGGTTAGTCCACATTGCACACTGCTTTCACACAAAGCCCACAGATGTTCACTGTCAAGGTTGGCACGTGTGCCAAAGGTTTCTTTCTGCAAAGGATATTGCTGAAAGTGAACTGTTGTTAATACGCGGTGTACAACAGGATGTCTTTGGCTCAGAAAGTAAATGTATCCGTGACAAGAGGGGCATTCCAAAAAACAGTCCTATAGCTAACCTGAACCCATTCCATGACAATGATCATTCCGAGCCAGCTCCACCACTTCAAAAACTCCAAGAGTGCTGGTACCTGACTTTCTTCGGAGTGTATCATCCACATAAGCCAAAACAAATCAGGGTAGTGTTCGACTCCGGTGGCCAAGCAAATAGCAAACCATGGGCAGTGCTGTTCACTTGCATGAGTGTGCATGCAGTACACATTGAAGTAATAGAATATATGGATGCCTCAAGTTTCATAAATGCTCTAAGGCGATTCCTTGCCATCAGAGGACCAGTCAAAACATTAAGATCTGACTGTGGAACTAATTTCGTTGGAGCCTGTCGAGAGCTACATCTCAACTCTAGGCCAATTCAAGACCTTTTAGCTGAAAAGGGCTGTACATGGATTTTCAATCCTCCTCATTCTTCCCATATGGGTGGCTCCTGGGAGAGAATGATAGGCATCACACGTAAAATACTGGACTCCATGCTTATGGACTTGAAATCCACAAGACTCACCCATGAGATTCTAACCACCTTCCTGGCAGAAGCATCTGCCATAATCAATTCAAGACCACTTGTTCCAGTTTCTGTAGATCCAGAGGCCCCAACTCTCCTTTCTCCAGCTACTCTTCTTACCCAGAAGCTTGGGTCTGTTCCTGTTCCCCCTGGAGACTTTAAAACAGGAAATCTGTGCTACAATCAGTGGAAGCGAGTACAACACCTTGCCAACTGCTTCTGGAATCATTGGAAGATGGAGTATCTCTCTACTCTGCAAGGACGCAGGAAATGGCAACGTCTGAACCCTAACATCAAGGTTGGAGATCTTGTTCTCCTCAAGGACCAGCAAGCTGAAAGAATCGAATGGCCCATGGGACTGATTGTAAAGAGCATTCCTAGTGATGATGGAAAGGTGCGTAAGGTGGAGGTGAAAGTTGCAAGACAAGGGACTATAAAAACTTTCATCAGACCGATCACAGAACTTATCTTGCTCTTGCCCTTTGGAGACTGAACTTACTTATGTATGCTGTTGGATTCTTCCTGTGACTTCAAGAAAGAAGTCTCTTGAACTTTAATTGAAAACAACTTGAAGTTTATATTATTGTTGTTGTTGCATTATATGTATGTTCTCCTTATATCTTTCAGGTCTTCAAGACATCTCTGCAAATTACACTGTTATGCATAACTTCCGTTATGATTTAAATAGTGACATTTATTATGCCAGACGGGGAGTGTGCTGCCTCAATGAGGCATAGAATATTACATAGCCTCTGTTATGTTCATGTTGTTATAGTTAAGAAATCATATATTTTTATGCTATTGTTCTCAAGGTTTCCCTGTGTTTGTTCTGTACTGCCATCTACTGACACTTTTTGGTAATGCTCCTGTTTTCTAGAATGTCTTACCCTCTGACCTTACTATGCATTTCCCTTTTGTGTATTACTCCGCCCTTGTAGTTTTATGATGTTTTCCTGTGTCATGGCTGCAGCTAACAGCCTCATGTAACAAGCACTCATGTTAATACATTGCAAGCTACGATCAGTATCATCTTTTGACCGCAAAATACTTTAACCATTCATTCATCTGCTGTATTCATTATCTGCTGTAACCTCATATTCAGAATAAAGCAACTTTATGGATTGACAAAGTATTGGTGAGTTCAGCTATCTGACAAAGATTGTCTGCAGTGATTGTATCTTCTTATACAGGCCAGGCATAGAGGTCTCAGCAAGGGATAGATCATTATTACAACTATCTGAGTCAGAATACCCTATTCTAACCCACCCAAACCCCCTTAAAAAAAACTATCACTAACCCCCTGAAGATCTCCCTACCTTGAGTCGTCTTCACTCAGCCGAGCCGAAGTCTTCATCCAATCCGGGCGATGTGGTCCTTCATCCGGGCGAAGTCTTGATCCAAGCGGCAAAGAAGAGGTCCTCCATCCGGCTTAAGTCTTGATCCAAGCGGCAAAGAAGAGGTCCTCCATCCGGGCGATGTCTTCTTCCAAGTGACATCTTCTATCTTCTGTCTTCCGGATCCATCTTCATCACGCCGACACGGAACATCCTCCTTCCCCGACGGACTAACGACGAATGAAGGTTCCTTTAAGGGACGTCATCCAAGATGGCATCCCTCGAATTCCGATTGGCTGATAGAATTCTATCAGCCAATCGGAATTAAGGTAAGAAAAATCTGATAGGCTGATTCAATCAGCCAATCAGATTGAAGTTCAATCCAATTGGCTGATCCAATCAGCCAATCAGATTGAGCTCGCATTCTATTGGCTGTTCCGATCAGCAAATAGAATGCCAGCTCAATCTGATTGGCTGATTGAATCAGCCAATCAGATTTTCCCTACCTTAATTCCGATTGGCTGATAGAATCCTATCAGCCAATCGGAATTCGAGGGCCGCCATCTTGGATGACGTCATTTAAAGGAACCTTCATTCGTCGTTAGTCCGTCGGCGGGATGACGATGGATCCGGAAGACAGAAGATAGAAGATGCTGCTTGGACGAAGACATCGCCCGGATGGAGGACCTCTTCTTTGCCGCTTGGATCAAGACTTCGCCCGGATGGAGGACCACATCGCCCGGATTGGATGAAGACTTCGGCTCGGCTGAGTGAAGACGACTCAAGGTAGGGAGATCTTCAGGGGGTTAGTGATAGGTTTTTTTAAGGGGGGTTTGGGTGGTGGGTTATAATGTTGGGGGGGGGTATTGTATTTTCTTTTACAGGTAAAAGAGATGATTACTTTGGGGCAATGCCCCGCAAAAAGTCCTTTTAAGGGCTGGTAAAAGAGCTGATTACTTTTGTAATTTAGAATAGGGTAGGGAATTTTATTATTTTGGGGGGCTTTTTTATTTTATTGGGGGCTTAGATTAGGTGTAATTAGTTTAAAATTCTTGTAATATTTTTTTATTTTTTGTAATTTAGTGGGGTTTTTTGTATTATAGATTAGTTTATTTAATTGTATTTTAGTTTAGCTAATTGTAGGTAATTAATTTAATTAATTTAATGATAGTGTAGTGTTAGGTTTAATTGTAACTTAGGTTAGGATTTATTTTACATGTAATTTTGTAATTATTTTAACTAGGTAGCTATTAAATAGTTAATAACTATTTAATAGCTATTGTACCTAGTTAAAATAAATACAAAGTTGCCTGTAAAATAAATATAAATCCTAAAATAGATACAATGTAATTATTATTTATATTGTAGCTATATTAGGGTTTATTTTCTAGGTAAGTATTTCGTTTTAAATAGGATTAATTTATTTAATTATAGGAATATTATTTCGTTTAATTTAAATTATATTTATGTTAGGGGGGTGTTAGGGTTAGGGTTAGACTTAGGTTTAGGGGTTAATACATTTATTACAGTAGCAGCGACGTTGCGGGCGGGAGATTAGGGGTTAATAATTGTAGGTAGGTGGCGGCGATTTTAGGGAGGGCAGATTAGGGGTTAATACAATTTATTCTAGTGTTTGCGAGGCGGGAGTGTGGCGGTTTAGGGGTTAATACGTTTATTATAGTGGCGGCGAGGTCCGGTCGGCAGATTAGGGGTTAATAATTGTAGTTAGGTAGCGGCAACGTTGGGGGGGGCAGATTAGGGTTAATAAATATAATGTAGGTGTAGGCGATGTTAGGGGCAGCAGATTAGGGGTTCATAGGTATAATGTAGGTGGTGGCGGTGTCCAGGCGGCAGATTAGGGGTTAATTTTTTTTTATTATAGTGGCGGCGATGTGGGGGGGGCCTCGGTTTAGGGGTACATAGGTAGTTTATGGTTGTTAGTGTACTTTGAAGCACAGTAGTTAAGAGCTTTATATTCCCACGTTAGCCCATAAAGCTCTTAACTACTGACTTTTTTTGTCGGTAGGAGTCTTGTCGGTAGAGGGTCTACCGCTCACTTCTTCCAAGACTCCAAATACCAGTGTTAGGCAGATCCCATAGAAAAGATAGGATACGCAATTGACATAAGGGGATCTGCGGTAGCCTGGAGTCGCGGTAAGGAAGTGAGCGGTAGACCCTTTCCTGGCTTACTCTAAATACCAGCGGGTGGTAAAAAGCAGCGTTAGGACCCCTTAACGCTGCTTTTGACAGCTAATGCAGAACTCTAAATCTAGCCGAATGTGATCAGACTTTTAAAACCATGACTATATTGCTTTTAGATATTGACAAATCACGTGACCTGCCTGACTATACGTTCTTAAAGGGACATTATACACTAGATTTTTCTTTGCATAAATGTTTTGTAGATGATCCATTTATATAGCCCACCTGGGTGTGTTTTGGTAGAAATGTATAGTTTTGCTTATTTTTTAAATAACATTGTGCTGATTTTCTGACTGCTAACCAAGCCCCAAAGTTTTTGATGTATACTGATGTATACAGACTTCAGACTGCTTCTGTTTGCATAATGGGTCTTTTCATATGCAGGGGAGGGTAGGAGTAGATTCTGCTATCAGTCCATTTCAGTGGGTGTCCCATGCTTATCTCTTTAACAGTGTTAAATTGGAAGCTTCTAAGTAAGTTTTTAAAAGGTTTTACACTGTATTTTTATATCAGTATCTGTGCATATTATTCTTTATAGTAGTGTCTATTACATGCAGATTATTGGTCTATACTGCCCCTTTAAGTTGGGACAAAAATATCTAAATTGAATAAAAATTGCAACGTATAACTTTTACACATTCTTATATACTGTATACACATCCTATCAATTAATTGTATATTGCTTCACATTGAGGCAAGCATTAATCATCATAAGCCAAAGAATATATTTTTCTGAATATACCTTCAAAACATTATTTTTGCAAGTGAACATTTTACTGTATTAAATGAACAGCTATATTTACTCATATAAACGCAGTGCACTGCTCAATCAAATTATGGAGTTAAAAATCACTAAAATTGTCCTATTTCAATTGTGATTATGCTTGTTATTAATACATCTAGCCAATATGTGAATAATAATAGGAGTAAACTAGAAAGTTGCTTAAAATTGCATGCGCTATCTGAATCATGAAAGAAAAAAATTGAGTTTAGTATCCCTTTAATGTAATATAAAGGGGTATCACCAACATAAAGATCTATGTAGCGAAAAACTTTCATTATTAATTGATACAAAATCAAATCACTTATGCTAGACTTCAATTTTTTTTTGTCTCTGAATCACCTTATATACAAAATACTAGAGTAATCTATTCCCAAAAGGTCAAACTCTGAGTTAAATCCCTTTGGAACTCTAGTACCCAAAGTAAAAATCCAGAATACTTGTATTAGGGAGGGTAACCTTTTCAATTGCTCGCCATTTTAAAGATACTGTGTTACAAAAATGAAATTCTATAAAATGTTTTGCCAAGGCTGAACATTTGAGTCAGAAAGGTGCTCCCTGATACACTCCCTGACCTCACTGGTCGTACAACCTTTACATTGAAGCCGACACAGGGAGCAACAAATGACATAAATGACATAGGTAGCCTTACAACTCAAACAAGACAGAAAAAAAGGCGATCCAAAGAACAAAAATATTAAATAAAAAGTCAATTCTTTATTAGAAAATTAAAACATATGGGCATCAAAAAATTAGCGTGAAGAAGGAAAGAGCAGATCTTACGCGTTTCGGCAGGGTTCAGCCGTAATCATAGACCATACATGCTCACAGGTGATACAAGTTTATATATCCTACACAGATTACCCATTGGTTAAAAAATCACACACCTCCTAAACACCATTTAAAGGGATCATCACACAAAAGATATATATATAATAGGCGTTTTGACACCTATAATCAATGGCCTTATTGATAATAATGAAAAATAAAGAAAGAAAAATAGATAAAGAAAAAATAGCTAATTCTACATAAATATGTGCACATATATATACAACAAAAGAAGGGGGAATGTATATAGATCAGAATCAGGGAGAACATCTTATAATGAAAATTCAAAATAATTAATAATAAATAAATAATCATATTAATAAAAGATATATATATATATTAAAGTTGATATGTTTCAAATTATAATAAACCCTCTGAAAAAATAAATGAAAAAATGTAAATAATCACTATAGCTTAATATACATAAATATATAAACATAAGTAGCTAAATATACAAATAATTCATTCAGAGTATTTACCAAATATATCTTAAAAATTAATTAGATGAAATACATATATATTAATTCTCCCAAAAATTAATAAGATCATTCTCTGAATTGAAACCATCAGGTTTTAGTGTGCACAGTTTATGGATCCAATAGACCTCCTGGCGTGCCAAGGTGGACCATTTATCACCACCTCTAGGATTATTCTTTATGATTTCTATGGCATTCCATGTAAAACTGCACACATTTCCATGATGAATATCAATAAAATGACTCGCAAGATCAGAGCAGTGATTTTCATTCCTAATGTATCCCAAATGTTCACGGATACGAGTACGAATGTCACGGGTAGTCATACCCACGTACTGAAATTTATGTTCCGTGCAACCAATGAGATACACTATGAACGAAGAAGAGCAATTGATGCATCCCCTAGTATCGAACACCTGGTTCGTGACATAGGAGCTAAAAGAACTACCTATCTTGACATGTTCACAGGCTTTACAATTCTTTCCACATCTATAAGTTCCATTATGTCTTAACCAGGAACTCTGACTAACAGGTTTACGTAACTGGCTAGGTGAAATCAAATTACCAAGTGTAAGACTCTTTCTATATGTAAACCTGCATCCTCCTTTAACCACATCTTTAAGAACGTCATCTCCATACAACATAGGTAAATATTTTTTGACTATATTGCAAATTTGATAATATTGGTTAGAATACCTTGTAATAAAGTTAGGTTTATTATCAAATTGGATCTTTCTATCACTGGATTTACCAACTACTGAGAGCAGACTGCTTCTATCACATTGTGCTGCGTATTCATGGGCCTGTTTGATAACTTTCTTACAATAGCCCCGTTTACGGAGTCTAGCACCTAGATTTTTACATTCAGAGTTGAATACCTGTTCATTAGAGCAAATTCTTCTATTTCTCAGGAACTGTCCCTTCGCTATGCCCTGAAATACATGCTGTGGGTGGGAGCTGGAAGAATGTAGGATTGAATTTCCAGCTATTGGTTTACGAAACAACTGAGTTTCAATTTTTTTAGAGTTCCCATCCATCACCAGCTCCACTCAAACAAGACCTGATGTAATATGATTTTCCAGTTACAAATGACTCAAAATGAGTTCCCTGTTTAACATGGTCACAGGCTTTGCAAGAGGAATAGCTACACCTATACATGCCTTTAAATGTTAACCATGAATTTTGTTTATTGGAAATCCTTCTTAATTCACTTGGTGCTAAAATATTAGCCAACGTCATTTCTCTTTTATACGAAAAACAACATCCCATATTAGTAACCTCTTGCAAATCTTTATCCATGGCCAAAATAGGAAAATGTTTTCTAACTATTTGGCAAATCTGTGAAGAATTGTGTAAAACAAGTAACACCATTAAATTTACCTTAGTGCATATTTTGTTTGACTTTCACTAAATCCTCCTGAGACAATCCATCTACATCTGATTTGGCTCTCAAAATGTCTCTAGTTATGGAATTAACGCAACAACAGAGCTACTATTCTCTTATGTCCATCACAGAGATGGACAAGCTTACATAGGACGTTGAAAATATATTTTCTGATCAGACATGTAGTAATTCTTTGGGCAATAAATTCCAGACCATGGAATATCTTATGGTCAGGAAAATTAGATTAAAGTGGGATACATGGACTTTGGAGTAGTACATTAGATTAGGGATAGTACCAAGAGAACTTCATATAAAGAAATTCCTCAGTTTTGATATCGAGGATCTGGAGTTTATTAATCAATGGAATGAAGCCCTATCAGAATGCTATTGCAATCTAATGTTCCTGTTAAGAGAATGTAAGGACAAACAATTTTTTGTGGTGCGTGAAAAGATGTGGGCTCTTCAAGCAGACTTGGATATTTGTCAGACAGACTCTGACTATTTAGCTTACAAAATTCTAAAGAAGAAGGATCTGACTAAATAATTAAGAGACCAATCTGAATACCTAGCAGGCACAGTTTAGATCTGGCAAAGGAGATTTAGGAGTAGATCTAGAAGCAGAGGTAGATCGAGAGGTAATAGATCTGTAGGCAGACGTGATCATGGCGTTTACAGATTCTGATTCAGGTTATGAATATATCCCTGTGGAAAATACATCACAACAAACGCCCACGCATGCCAACAGATCAATACTCAAAAAGGTCTCTAATCATGATAATAAGCCTAACGGTCAAAACAAGGAGAGTAATTTAGTAAATGTGGCCCGTTGTGGTAGACTATGCAAATATGTTTCATAATTAATCAACCTTCTATTCCAACACTAGTACTTTAGGTATGAGTGATTCTGATCAATTAGCAATAAAAAAGGTTTTTCAGGTTCCCAGAGGAAGACCAGGAGGGGGGGGGGGGGGCAGGCAGTAGGCTAGTCCAGATATCCCCTGAGACCAGAGAACAGGAAGAACAAATACAATTAAGTGTTATTAATTTATCAAATTATATGCTCAGTCCAATAGAAGAAAAACTACTGAGTCTAGGTTTAGATTTGTTCCCACAGCCCCCTTTAACATTTTCCAAACTTTAATTGACATAAATAAATTTATTAGGCAGATCACCTTAAAGAAACATTTTAATACTGTGCATATATCAAATGAGACTATTATGTCAGATTCAGATTTTGAGACTCAGTCAGAGCAACTGCGTTGTTTTAGCTTTCAAGATACCTGTGCTGTACAAAAATTACCTGACACACAGATAAATAGTCATGTGGGTTTCTAATCTAAGTCTTCATTTTACCCCATCCAAACACGTGGTAGTGTAATTGAAACGTTTCAGAAGAGGATTGAGAGGGACCTCACTATGGGCCAGATTATGAGCGGCATGCAATTTTACGTTCCCGCTCAGGCATTAACTGGCTAAAAGTAAACTTTTTGCGCTCGTCGGCTTGCACAGGTATTAGTTGAAAGTAAACTGGTATCGTTCTTAAAAAGCATGTGGACATGTTGAACAGGGAACTGATTTTGAGTAATTTGGAACTGGAAAATCATATGACATCAGGTCTTATTTGAATTGGAGGGCTACCTATATCATTTATGTCATTTGTTGCTCCCTGTGTCGGCTCCAATATGTAGGTTTTACGACCAGTGAGGTCAGGGAGCACCTTTCTGACATAGACAAAACATTTTATAGAATTTCATTCTTGTAACACAGTATCTTTAAAATGGTGAGCAAGTGAAAAAAATACCCTCTCCAATAGGGGCGGAGATAAACTGAAGTTGCTCCTTAAAACGAGAAGTATTTTGGATTTTTACTTTGGATACTTGAGTTCCAAAGGGATTTAACTCAGAGTTTGACCTTAAAAACTTTTGGGGATAGATAAGTTCTATGTATTTTGTATGTAAAGTGATTCAGAGAAAAAATTATTTGAAGTCTAGCATAAGTGATATGATTTGGTATCAAGTAATAATAAAAGTTTTTTGTTACATAGATCTATAAATTGGTGATAACCCATTATATTACATTAATATTACATTAATATATGAAATTATATATAATCATAATTGAAATAGGACAATTTTAGTAATTTTTAACTCCGTAATTTGATTGAGCAGTGCACTGTGTTTACATGAGTAAACGTTGTTCATTTAATACAGTAACATTTTCACTTGCACATATTGAAGGAATATTCAAAATTGAATATTCTGTGGAAAATGATGATTAATACTTCAATGTGAAACAATATAAAATTAATTGATAGGATGTGTATATATAAGAATGTGTAAAAGGTGCAATTTTTATTTAAGTTAGAGATTTGTTGTTCTACCTTAAGAATGTATGTTCAGGCAGGTCACGTGATTTGTCAATATCCAATAGCAATATGGTCATGATTTTAAAAGTCTGATGATGTTGTAAATAAATCAAGCATCTATGAATAAGGCACTAACCAAAACACGTTAGATGCGTTAAGGCCAGTTTGCTATGTATTTTTAACAAGTGAAATAAAGATTTGGGGGTAGATTTATTATATGTCGGACGGACATGATCCGCTGTAGTGGATCATATCCGCCCGACATCGCTAAATGCCGACAGCATACGCTGTTGGCATTAACATTGCAAAAGCATTTCTGGTGAAATGCTTGTGCAATGCCGCCCCCTGCACATTCGCTGCCAATCGGCTGCTAGCAGGGGGTGTAAATCATCCCGATCGGATATGATTGCTGTCCGCCACCTCAATGGTGGTGGATGAGTTAAGGAGCAGTGGTCTTTCAACCGCTGCTTCTTAATTTTTGTTTCCGGTGAGCCTTCAGGCTCGCGCAGAAACAGCTGCATCCGCAGCTTAGTAAATCGGCCCCTTTTACTTTTTTATTTTTGAGAGTACTGACAAGTTTTCTTTTCAGGTGTATGGTTCCTGGTTAGTCAAGCACCTTGAATAACTGCTGTGTGTACATCACAGAATGGATCAGTTTATTCCCTTGTGGAAGACGAGAGGACACAAGAATGTGTTATAACTTGTCTTGGGAGGTGTCTTTGGAGATGTGGCTATACATGAATTGCCAAGGTGTAGGAATATCGCATGGCAGGATTACTGTGATTCAGTAAGCATGAGCTGGAGGATAACAACGGCCAGAGTTTGTTTGGGTTTTACCAGCTGCACAAGGGAATTGGTAAATGTGAGTCGGGGGATTGGATAGGCCAGAGCTTTACCAGCTGTACAGTTTTACACCTCACCTTGGAAGAAGCCATCATTGTATGATAAGCTGCTATATTTCTTACCAATGATTTGATGTACAATGCATTACATGGCAGAGGATTGTCATTGTGGATTGGGCATATGAAGTTATTTTATGGACACGGTTCTATTGATGTGATTGATTTGTACAGCTTTTTGAGCAAACCTGATAGTTATTTGAAATAGGAGAATAATTTCAATGTGTTCTGCCCATGCAGGAAAACAATATTACATTCCATTTTTTTACTGGCAATAAGTGGAAAAGTGTTGTCTGGGGTTTATCAAGTTCTTTTAGCTGTTGAATTCGATAAGTGAAAAATGGACCCATAAATGTTTTGTTAATTTTACGTAACCAGTACTGTCCAGCATAGCAAAAATGTATTTTCTTTTTTTTAATTTTTTTATTCTTTTTTATTGAGGTTATAAGATAAGAAAATATAACAAAGTAAAAATGCCAGCATACAACAACATCAATGTCAGACATACAGAATGCTTTCAATATATTACTGAAACATATTTTTACCATAAATACCCTAAGGATATAGTCTGCCAGTAGCTACCGTACATCAAAGGGATGGCTCACTATCCTAGCACTTTGTAAAATTGTCTAAGCTAGAATTAGTGACAGTACTAGGGCAGTAACATTCAGGAAAGAAAAGAAAAATGATAGACATAAAGCATTAGAACAAAAATGAACTGACTAATATAGAACCTCATTTTTAAATGTTATATAATCCTCCATAAGAGTAGAAGGTCACTTTTGGACCCCAAATGTCTAGTAGAAGCAGGAGGATGGAAACTGCTAAAACTGAAAGGCCACTTTTGGACCTAAATAATCGGTATAGTTAGAGCATATCAGTGTTATTTATACAATATCTCAACTGCTCGCTAAGGAGTCTAATAACTCAGCACGAACAAGTTGGTAGATTATCTTAGCGGGCTATTTACACGTTTGATAAAGGATACTAGCGGGGCTTAAAGTGCATATTGCCTTGGGAGGGAGTATATTTGACCAGTGTGGGTGATATACCCTTTTCCTAGTCTGCTAATGCAATCCATGTAGTCCTAATAGATGGAGGAGTACTTAGTTAAACATTTAAAGAGTAAAAAAAAAGAACCGCTAAGGAATGCGCTGGGGTGGAATGTATAACTTGCGCCTTTACGCCCATATGAGCTAGCATATAGGAAGCCATATGAACAAAGTGGAAGACAAAGTCCCTCAATAGGAGTAAGACTGATAAAGTTACATGACCCCATGCCATACACACATGCATATAAAGGGTAACTGTAGACATGTAAATACAGTGATTATATAGGCTTATTCTAAAAGGTTACTATACCCTGAGAGTCACATTTGAGAAAGCGCATACTCCCCCCATGAAACGTAGCTCATTCAATAAACTCATCGATCCCCTATGTGTAAGTTAGGGTCAGAGAGTCAAGGGCTGACGCACCACACTGTCTCGGCCGCAAACAGTGCGGTGAGGTCTAGAAAACATTAGCTTTGTATATACATATAACTGAAAGGGTAGCACTTTCTATTTCTCTAGGTGTTCTCTAATAATAAAATAAACCTTTAAACATTCCAGGCTGCATTATCATCAAGTAGTGTGGAAGTCAGATAAACATAAGTCTCTTAAATGCGGGCAAATAGGCAGCATAGCAAACACAGGACCAGTACAACAAGGGTTAAAACAAGTAGTAGTTAGCAATATTAGTAAGGCACCCATCCCAAATCAATTTCACATAACTTTCCCTGAAAAACAGGACAGGACTCTACACAAATAACGTCCCAGTTGATGATATTGTTTGATGCTGAGGAAGTCCAACAGTAAAAAACTTGTGGATATGAGTAACTAAGCAAAATTGCAAATGGAAACACAGACAAAAATAAAAAACTAAATTGCTCAAAAACAGGTTATATATGCTAACAATCCAAAGTTAATATCTAGTTCCTAAACTCAAAAAACAGTGGGGTAGTAAGTATGCAGGTGTAATAAGGGGCTTTTGGATGCACCCCACTCACCCCCTTAGGCATAGTCAAAAGTTCTCAGTCATCCCACACCAGATCTCAAAAAACAGATGGTGACTTTAAGATTTCGTCTGTAACACAGACAAGATGAGACCAGAGCCAACACCCTGACTGAGTCCCATAGTCTCCATGCATCCCCATGCGCCGGCCCTGCGGGCGCTATGTACCGGGACTTTGGGCCTATAGAGGTTCTCTCAGGGTTAGCAGGCCACACAGAGGCTCAGAGCTTGAAAAGGCAGAAATCTTCATGCAGCACTTCTCTGTCACAGCCGGTATCTCCGTATGCAGTGTTGCAGCAGTGGTGTCGATGGAAGCCGCCAGTCGCCATTTATGTGTAACTCCCATAGTTAAGGGGCCATCTAGAGTTATGTATTCCGAGTGCACATCTCTGCTTCCCCCGAGATTGCGGCGCAAGCCGACTTCTGCGGTCTCTTGGCCACTACTCCGGACTAGGTAAGTAGCTGGTTCATCAGCGTTACGTTCAGGCGGCCAGCTTTCAAACAAATGGAGGAACTGTTTTGATATGCTGTTAAAATGGTCATCCAGCATCTGCCGTACACGAGCCTCCCATCCGTCCAAGGCCATCACAGTACTTAAGGCGGCCGCCTCTTGACACTCATCCTGGAAGCTCATGCCGAGTTGAAATGAGAATAAGATTTTTGTATTGCTCTTAATAAAATGACGTTTAAGCAGTCTCCTTGATAATTCTGTACCCGGTAGACCGGGGGGGGGGGGGGGATGATAAATGAAATTTACATAATAGGCCAATGGCAAATAGTTGTCCGTCCAAGCTGGCTCCTTCAAAATGGTCTATAGAAAAAAAAATTGTATATCCATGCTCAGGTTCCCCTCAAAAAAACAAATAGATAACTTATGAGTGTGGATGCCAGGGGATTCTGATGATAATTTTCAGATTAGTTTATACATTCTCAGAGCCACTGGAATTTCAGTCTGCCATGGCTGCCAGCAGGACACGCCCCCCAAAATGTATTTTCTTGTAACATTAACTTAGAAATTCTCTTGGAAATTAGACACAAATATTTTTATGGCATTCAAGGTATTTCCAAAGCCTGATATCAGTCTTTAAGAGCTATAAAACTTGACATGGTTTATTAACAACAGTCTTTCACCCATACAAAGATTGGAGTAGCCTTATGAAGAAATATTTTATTAATAATAATGCCTTGGAACAGTTAAAGGGACAGGAGACCCCAAAATATTATTTCATTATTTGGATAGAACATACAATTTTAAACAACTTTCCAATTTACTTCTATTATCAAATGTTCTTCATTATTTTGTTATCCTTTGCTGAAGGAACAGCATTGCACTACTGGCAGCTAGCTGACCCCATCTAGTTAGCCAATCACAAGAGACAAATGTGTGCAGGCACCAATCAAGAGCTAGCTCCCACTAATGTAGGATATGTGTGTATTGATTATCAATAAGGGATACCAAGAGAACAAAGCACACTTGAAAACACAAGTGAATTTCAAAGTGTCTTTATATGACATGCTCTATCTGAATAAAGCACATTTAATTATGACTTTCCTATTCCTTTAAGTATGGAAAATACATGTTGTTTGGTATCAAAATGTTCTCTGTGGCTTAAAGAATTTGGGCCAGATTACAAGTGGCACACTTAATTTTTCCGCTTGCACGCTAACTGCACACAAATAAGAATTTAGTGCAGCCAAATTAGCATTGATATTGCAAGTTGAAAGTAAAAAGTTAGTAAAAAAATCAGGCATGCTAACTTCAGGACTTTGAATATCATGACCACTCTAACTTCTTCTAAATATTGACTTCTATGGGGAGCATTAAAAAAAATTAGTTATCGCTCGCACTCTAACACGAAACTGTGCTAGAGCAACTGTGCTAAAGCTGAAAGTGTGTTAGGAATACTTCAAATTGCTATGTTTTTCAAATAGAAGAAATTGTTCTTTTTATTTTTTAATAGATTGATTATTTTTTTGTAAAATTGATATCTATACCTAAATATCTAAATGAATATATACAGATGTATATATATATATATATAGATAAGCAATTCAGTAAGGGCCAGTACTCATGATTCTAATCCATCAACCCAGGGAGCTTCCAAGAATTATTAAATTATGTCCATAGAGGGATGCACTCGCCAGGATTTTAAAAAACAAAGCCACCTTTATTCAGTGTGACATTTCGGAGTTTCACCCCCTTCCTCAGACAGTGAAAATTGTCACAATGATCCCCAGAGGTTTCTGCATCCGAAATATACCTACTATTGGGAGATCTAATTCTAAGTTCTGTTTGAATTGGTGTAGAATATTGAACAAATGCTCCTTTAAACTCATGTTGTTAGTGATTCGGGAGGTTGGTCGGCCTACTCAAGGGTGTGAGAATAGAAATACAATAGTTTGAGGCTGAACACCTTGGCCCACTACAAGCAGACACATCCAACCAATGGCTTGAAAAGCTGACAACCCAAATTAGATCATATAAACAGGAGCTCATAGTGTTCAAAAATTGAAAACTACAAACAGTCTCACAAGACTACACTGCAAAGAGTGTATATAGGTGGATGCTGACGCCTGATGAGAGGAGAAGCTTTAGGCCTAGAAGGGACAGAAGATACACTAAAAAAGTTCTCAGTACAGTGGATTCCAGTTCGGGAGAGAGCTCTGACCCTGAAGCAGGCATGGCCACCGATGTATCCAACTCTGAATTCCGGGGTATTACCACCCGCTCAAGGGGTAACCGAGGCAGACAATAATGAAATACACAATCAGGGAACACAACAACATTACCCCCTACTGCAGCACATCCAGCACTGCCTTTTTTAGGCATAGGCTGAGGCCGCACATGCAAAGGGGAGGGCACTGCCGGCGCCCCCCCCCCCCTGCTACAAAGGAGATAGAAGACATTGTCTTCAACATCAGTTCAAGGGCACTCTCAGAATCAGAGATATCACTCCTCAAAAAAGGACTTTCTTTTGTTCCATCCACCCACATGAATGCATTCAATACCTATATTGATATACAAAGGTTTGGAAGGAACCTGAGATTGAAAGAACTTTTTAAGCAAAATTTTTCTGAACAACCCCCCTTCCGAGTAAAAAGTGCCTTTGACCCCGAGACGAAAAATCCTTCTATTTCCACATTCACCAATATTCTTACCCAGCAGATCTTTGATAAGAAAAGGACTCCTTGACATAACAATCTGTCCAAAGAAGAAAGATCTGCTATTGACTCCTTAAGCAAGGACAAAACAATTGTGATCAGACCCGCAAATAAAGATGGCTCCATTGTCATCATGGATCTCTGTGATTACAAACAGGAGGCATTACGCCAATTGAAGGATGAGAAAACCTACCCTATTTTACCCAGTGATCCGACTTTAAAATTCAAACCAGAGATTGATCACAAACTTGACATTTGGTGCCACACACAATCTATCACTGAGGAAGAACTGAAATACCTCCGACAAGATCATCCCATCACGCCAGTGCTGTACACACTTTGTGCACAAAGTGCACAAAGATGCCCGCAGGTCACCAGGTAGACCTATAGAGGCCCATGTATCAAGCTCCGAATGGAGCTTGAAGGGCCGTGTTTCGTTAGCCAATCACAAGAGACAAATGTGTGCAGGCACCAATCAACAGCTAGCTCCCACTAATGTAGGATATGTGTGTATTCATTATCAACAAGGGATACCAAGAGAACAAAGCACACTTGAAAACAGAAGTGAATTTCAAAGTGTCTTAAAATGACATGCTCTATCTGAATAATGCACATTTAATTTTGACTTTCCTATTCCTTTAAGTATGGAAAATACATGTTGTTTGGTATCAAAATGTTCTCTGTGGCTTAAAGAATTTGGGCCAGATTACAAGTGGCACACTTAATTTTTCCGCTTGCATGCTAACTGCACAAAAATAAGAATTTAGTGCAGCCAAATTAGCGTTGGTATTGCAAGTTGAAAGTAAAAAGTTAGTAAAAAAATCTGTCCAAAGAAAAAAGATCTGCTATTGACTCCTTAAGCAAGGACAAAACAATTGTGATCAGACCCGCGAATAAAGGTGGCTCCATTGTCATCATGGATCTCTGTGATTACAAACAGGAGGCATTACGCCAATTGAAGGATGAGAAAACCTACCCTATTTTACCCAGTGATCCGACTTTGAAATTCAAACAAAAGGTTGATCACAAACTTGACATTTGGTGCCACACACAATCTATCACTGAGGAAGAACTGAAATTCCTCCGACAAGATCATCCCATCACCCCAGTGCTGTATACACCTCCGAAAGTGCACAAAGATGCCCGCAGGCCACCAGGTAGACCTATAGAGGCCCATTTATCAAGCTCCGAATGGAGCTTGAAGGGCCGTGTTTCTGGCGGACAGACATCACCGCAATTCAACCCGATCGAGTACGATCGGGTTGATTGACACCCCCCTGCTGGCGAGTCTGCAGGGGGCGGCATTGCACCAGCAGCTCTTGTGAGCTGCTGGTGCAATGCTGAATACGGAGAGCATATTGCTCTCCGCATTCAGCGAGGTCTTGCGGACCTGATCCGCACTGTCGGATCAGGTTCTCAAGACCTTTGATAAATGGGCCTCATTGTGTCAGCAAGAGGGTCCCTTCTATAGCCACTTTCACAGTTTGTTGATTTCCACCTCCAACCCAAGGTCAAATGAACCTTCAGGACTCATCGGCCTTCATCGGACTTATCACACAATTCAACAACATCACCACTACAGATCTTTTGGTGACGCTAGATGTGTCTAGCTTATATACCGTCATTCCTGAATAACTGAGGATTTCAACAGTCAGAAGATGTCTTAGACGCATCCCGTACATAGGGCCCCTGAAGATGTTCTGATTGAACTGCTCACTGATTGCTTGTCCAAAAATTACTTCCTGTTTAAAAAAACTTACTATTTACAAATCGTCGGAACAGCGATGGGGTCCAATGTGGCCCCATCTTTAGCGAATCTGTTTATGGAGCACTATGAGACCAACATGATGCAAGTATTCATCAATAAACAGATCAAGCTGTATTGCCAATATATTGATGACCTCTTCCTGGTATGGGAGGGGGATGAACAATCACTTACCAATTGGATTGATGATCTCAACAATCTTGACAGCACCATCATATTTCAGCATCAAGCCAATCTTGACACCATTGACTTCTTGGATGTAAGAGTATTCAAGGATGGCACCAGATTGGGTACAACACTGTACAGGAAAATCACGGATAGAAACTCCATCTTCCATGCAGATAGCCATCATCCTCCATTCTTAATACGAAATATCCCCAAAGCCCAAAATCAGAGGGTCCTCAGAAACAATACTGATCAAAATAAATGCACACAACAACTTGCCTAAATGACCGAAAGGTTCAGACAGAGAGGATACAAATCGATACAACTAAATAAGAGTAAACAATTCTCTCTTACAGCAAGTGTTCCTTCAAGTTTAAATGACCAACAACGTCTAACTTTTGTTATAACCTACACGCCGGATAATTAATAGTATTGATAAAACTATTCATGATGAATGAAAAACTTATCCAGTCTGACCCCAACGTGCCATTTACCCAGTGGGGAACACCCAGGAGGGCATACAAAAGAGGACGTAACCTTAGGGATCTACTTGTACATACAGACATGCCCATTGAGGAGATGCCTTGATCATGGCTGCTCAAAAAGAAGGATGTTTCTGCTACATGTAACAGCATGGGGACTGGCTCTTCATTCCAACATCCAGACAAGAAAAAGAAGTACCAGATTAACACATTCCTGATGTGCACTACCACATACATCATCTATCTACTTCATTGCCCATGTGGCAAATTCTATACAGGAAAGACTTGTGATGATGCTCGTACAAGGATGGCAAATCATAGTTCGTCCATACGTCAGGCACTACAAGCTGGTAAAGCCGACCAACTGGTGGCACACAACTTCCTTGAAGCTCATCATTCGGTGAATGATCTACGTTTCCGGATCATAGATCATGTTCCCCTCCTCCGAAGAGGGGGCAAAAGAGAGAAGATTCTACTTCAGAAGGAAACACACTGGATCTTTGAGTTGGGTACTTTGTCACCTAAAGGACTAAATGTCAATGCGGGGTGGCAATGCTACCTTTGATTGGACTGTACCTATATCGGAACTGATGGGAGTCCATGTTCTATTTTTTCAATATTTTTTCAATATTTTTCAATATTTTAAGTTTTTTCCTTTTCCATTTTTCCTTTTTTTCTTTGTCTTTTTGGCTATTTTTTTATTTAAATTTTTATTTTTGAGAGCTCTCCCCCTGTAGATGAGATTCCTCATCCTATTTATCGGAGTCCAGATTTATGTATATATTTGTCTGCTGACCACAGGACCCGATAGGGGTCTGCGTAGATATTCTGTCATATATTGGTCTGTTCAATTCTATATTTATATATATCCTTATATATATTTTAATAATCTTTATTCCGTATATGTGTTAGTTTTATATGTTTTATGTTCACTGATCACTTGTGTGGTGACTCCATGACCTCATTCTCCCGGGCTCCATACCAAAGAGTTAGCCAATTATATGTACTTTTGGTTTAGGACATATAGTCTGACATTGACAGGTGTTAATTGTAGACATATCTCTCTTTTCCTCATTTTTGGATTTGAGAGATGGGTTCTCTCCTGTTAGTTTTTGCATAGTCTATTCTTATTGTATAGTCTATTCTTATTGTTGTATATTCTATCTTTACTTATATTTTTTGTCATTCACTTATGTAACACAACCCCCCCCCCCCCCAGTTAGGCACTGGGCACATAACAATCATTTTGTGATTACTTTGTTGACACATGGATACTCTGCCTATGCTGTCTTTCTCTCAGTTGTACTATTTTTTGTATTTAGTCTTTTTATTTTTAATTTATTTTTAGCTTTGATTTATTGTAGTCCACCACAGGTGTGTATGTATTTATTTACATTATTAGACTATGGTGAATTTGGTCCTCTTTTCGCGACGCTCTGTTTGCTCTGCTTGTGGACCATTTATGTTATATGTTATCATTTATCTTTATGCCGGTTACATATATAACTCCACGCCCCCTACAGCCGCATTGCAGTGATGATTGGCTAGGGCGAGTGACGTCACTTTGTTTCCTTAACGACCAGTGACGCTTGGGGGAGGCTCACTAGGAGTTGTACAGCTGATCCGTTTCTGCTTTGAGGGGAGAGATCGCGGCTGTTTGTGGTCAGCATCCATATGTGTTGATAGATAGGTAGAGCTGCTTCTATGATGATCTGACGATGTGCTAGCTTGAGGTTTGTGTGCAATGCTAATCGCTACTGACTTCAGTGATTGGCTTCACGGATTGCGTCTTTGGCCGATACGTCAGTTGAGGGCGTGTGCTAGCCCTCCAATGGGAATAGGAGCTTGGCTGCTCTGATTGTTTACGGATTTCTTTGCTATTTGAGGCTTTAGTTTTCTTTTTCTTATTCGTATTGTTATTTTTCCTGACTCTTTGGACTTGGGGACTCTGGGGCTGTGGTCTGGAGCCACTACTCTTATAATTATTAGTCACGATTTATAGAGTTGGCAGTTATACACTTTGATTACTTGACCAATTAGTAAACACATGAATATTTTGCACACGCTACATTTTCATTGGGAGACTGATTGAGGAGGGCCTTATTTAAGTTTTGTTTGCACCTTATTTGTTTGTCAGAGGAAGGGGTTTGTTTACTCCGAAACATCACGCTTGAATAAACAGTTCTTTGATTCACTGTTGGCTGGAGACCAGAGAGTGCTTTATTTACTTCTTGGACTTATATTGTATATATAGATATATAAAGAAATATTTACTAATATTTTTTTCTGTATGTGAAGAACATAAGACTTTAAAGTAATGCTAATCAAAACTCATTAAAACACATTAAAAATGATATTGCCTGTTTCAAGGTATTTGACTGGGCATATATATATATATATATATGCATACATGTGTATTCATGTGTTTATATGTGTACATACAGGTATGTATGTGTGCACATACATATTTACACATATAATCACGTAAATATACATGTACAGTATATACATATATATACACACATATAGACATGTTTACATACACAAATACACAATATAAGCAGAATTATTTAAAATATAACCTTTAATTAATTATTATAAATTAAAATAATTAAATTCAATCCTTTCCCATTAGCATTAACATTCAAAGACAAATTAAAAACACATAGCCTGTAAGATTAAATTAGTAATAGCTTATCTGTTTTTTATTCACACATCTAAATATTGAAGGGAATTCCATCAGCATTCAATTGCTGTATATATTTTATCAAAATGTTGTTAGCAAAATTATATATACTCCTATCAGGAAGTATTGAGCATAGAAACAACCCTGAATTAAGACTCAAAAAGCTTGTTTACAATTACCGCTGTCTTAAATAACAAAAAAATTGTGGCTAACAGACTGGGCATAGGTTTAATAGTAAGGCTAAACTCAAGTAGGTTTAAAGAAGGTAGATAAGTACTCTCAGTATTGCACCCCTGACATGTGTTTCACAACACTTCTTCAGAGGGGGCATGCCTTTGAATGTGAACGCTGTTTTAACAGCACACTAATCCCTCCTCCATGTAATGATTGGTTAAAAATGAAAATGACTATTCGCTAGAACGGCTGTCAATCAAGTTTTTATCATGTCATGATATCACATGATCATGGATGGCCAATCGGATATATGACATATGTTTAATCACATTCAGCTAGATTACGAGTTTTGGATGAAGACTTCTGCCGGCTTGGATGAGGACTTCTGCCTGCTTGGATGAGGATGGATGTCCGGTTTTCGAAAACTGTAAGTGGATCGTCGGGGGTTAGTGTTAGTTTTTTTTAAGGGTTTATTGGGTGGGTTTTATTTTTAACTTAGGGTTTGGGCACGGTAAAAGAGCTAAATTCCCTTTTAAGGGCAATGCCCATCGAAAAGCCCTTTTCAGGGCAATGGTTATCTTAGGTTTATTTAGATAGCATTTTATTTGGGGGGGTTTGGTTGTGTGGGTGGTGGGTTTTACTGTTGGGGGGATGTTTGTATTTTTAATTGCTATGTAAAAGAGCTGATTTCTTTGGGGCAATGTCCTGCAAAAGGCCCTTTTAAGGGCTATTGGCAGTTTAGTGTAGGCTAGGTTTTTTTTTATTTTGGGGAGTAATTCGTTTTTATTTTTGATCATTTTGTTTTTTATTTTGTGTAATGTAGTGTTTCATTCTTTTTGTAATTTAGATAAATGTATATTTTTAATTTAATTTATTTAATTTTATTGTAATGTTAGGTGTTAGTGTAACTCAGGTTAGGTTTTATTTTACAGGTAACTTTGTATTTATTTTAACTAGGTAGCTAGTAAATAGTTAATAACTATTTACTAACTAGTCTACCTAGTTCAAATAAATACAAACTTACTTGTAAAATAAAAATAAAACCTAAGATAGCTACAATATTATAACTATTAGTTATTTTGTAGCTAGCTTAGGTTTTATTTTGTAGGTAAGTATTTAGTTTTAAATAGGAATTATTTAGGTAATAATTGTAAGTTTTATTTAGATTTATTTTAATTATATTTAAGTTAGGGAGTGTTAGGGTTAGGGTTAGATTTAGGCTAAGGGTTACGTTAGGGTTAGGGTTAGGTTTAGGGGTTAATATATTTATGTAGTAATGTGGGAGGCCAGAGGTTTAGGGGTTAATACTAGTTTAATTTAGTATATTTCGTTGTGGGGGGCTTGTTGTTTAGTGGTTAATAGGTTTATTATATCGGCGGTGTGGGCGGACGGCAGATTAGGGTTAATAATATTGAAAGTGTTTGTGATGCGGGAGCGCGGCGGTTTAGGGGTTAATAGGTTTATTATAGTGGCGACGATGTCGGGAGCGGCGGAATAGGGGTTAATACATTTTTTAAGTGGCGGCGAAGAGCAGCAGATTAGGGGTTAATAATTTTATTTTAGTGTTTGCAATGTGGGAGGGCCTCGGTTTAGGGGTTAATAGGTAGTTTAATGGTGTTAGTGTACTTTGTGACAGTTTAGTTATGAGTTTTATGTTATAGCTTTGTAGCATAAAACTCATAACTACTGACTTTAGATGGCGGTACAGATCTTGTGGTTTTAGAGTGTACCGCTCACTTTTTGGCCTCACCGCAAAACTCGTAATACCGGCGCTATGGAAGTCCCATTGAAAAAGGACTTTTTTAAAAGTGCGGTACTGACGTTGCGTGACGGCCAAAAAGGTGTACGGTACACCTATTCTGACAAGACTTGTAATAGCGGCGTTAGGGAAAAAGCAGCGTTATGAAGCCTAACGATACTTTTTCACTCATAATGCAAAACTTGTAATCTAGCTGTATGATTTTTCTCTTCCAATTGCAATCTTTGAAGTTTTACAATACACATTTTTTAACAGTATAACGATGTCATTATAAACAAATAGATTAATAAATTATGTTCTGATAACTTGTAAAGGGTAAATAAGGGCTTAGTTTTACTTGTAGATACAGTTATTATTGTCTTATTTAGAGAAGTTCCTGCCTGTATATTAGTCTGGGCATAGCATTTCTTTCTGTGGAACATCGTTCTAATAGTTTCTTACAGTTATTATTGTGTCTGGGTGTAATTAAATTACTATGTTGTGACAAAAAAGCAAAAATATTTTTTTTACTAGAGAATAATTTGAATTATTGTAAATCACAAAAGTGGTGTGAAATAAAAGTTTAGATTATGGGAAGAAAAAAGGGTGAAAATATTGCATGCAAACACAGGGATAAAATAATAGGGATTTTATGATAAGTGCATAGTTGTGCTGCAGAGGATGAGTGCTTGGCTAAAAATAACTGATACTATGGGGCTGATTTATCAAGGGTTGAATGGCCCCTGATGTCCGTTTTCGCACGAGCCTTCAGGCTCGCCAGAAACAGCAATTATGAAGCAGCCTCTGAGGGTGCGGTCTGCAATCAGCCTGATCCTATAAGATCGGGCTGATTGACACCCCCTGCTAGCGACCGCGAATCTGCAGGGGGCGGTATTGCACAAGCAGAACTGCTTGTGCAATGTTAAATGCCGACAGTGTATGCTGTCGGCATTCAACGATGTCTGTCGGACATGATCCGCTACAACGTATCATGTCGGACAGACAATGATAAATCAGCCCCTAGGAATGAAATAGCGAGTGATATATATAAAAAAAATAATATATATATATATATATGTTACTCTATTTGTTACTAAAAAATCTGCAATTATCAAATATATGCATAGATTGACAATGTTTTTTCATAGTGATAGAAGGTTCACACATTTTCAAATCTGAAAGCAGGAAAAATTCTTTATACTTAGGGGTCGATTTATCAAATGCTTTACAAGTCTTTCGACCCCCTATGACTGCAGGTTCTCACAAGAGAACCTGCAGTCTGTATTTAACAAGCATCGGTCATCAGACCGCTGCTTCCCTAACCTTTCGCACAGCCCCTAAGGTGGCGAATTTCAATCTCCCCATTTTCGTCCAACCGGGAAGATTGACAGCTCCTGCCCGCGCATGATTGACTGTGCACGGGTAGAGATTGGCATTGCACAAGAGCGCAAAATTGCGTTCTTGTGCAATGCTGAATTCTGGCAGCGGAATTCAGCCTGCCAGAGGTGAGCTGCGGCGAACAGGGGCGAATATGTACGCCCCTGTCCGCCGCAGCATGATAAATCGACCCCTTAGAATTAGATTATTGTCTTTATACTTTAAATAGTTCTCAAATTACTGATCAGACTGGTAGAATTATTTTCATAGATATACAGAGAAATTATTATTGTCATTAAGACCATTTGGTTTCACGCAATTTAACAAGTAAATCCGTCTGCATTCTGCCTGTTGGAGGGATTTTTCCAAATTCCCTCCTCTGATTCCTAATGATATTTTTTGAATTACAGAAAATTGTAATGTTTTCTTATTGCTTTGATGGCAAATGTAGTTTGCCTTTTTCTTCATCCGCATTAGGATTATGGAACACATGAATAACATAAAAAATACCAACAAAGATGAAAGAAAAAAGTTTGTGCGCAAGCAAAACCCGACACACTAACCAAATATCGCAAACACGTTAATGTATTCTCCCCATAGAAGTCAATGGAGATCGTAGAAGAAAAAACCTAACACCTACCTTCTACTGCGCTATTATTTTCTCACAAACGGTTAACAACATTATGCAGCTGGTAAGGTAGGTACACACCCTTATACCATAAATCCTTGGAGGCAATGGAAATATAATTGCTGAGGTGAGACTCATTGGGGCCTATTTATAAAAGGTCTTGCGGACCTGATCCGACAGTGCAGATCAGGTCCGCAAGACCTCGCTGAATGTGGAGAGCATTGCGGCGATTCCTGTCCACCTCAACAGAGCAGGCGGACAGGGTTATGGAGCAGTGGTCTTTAGACTGCTGCTTCATAACTGTTGTTTTTGGCGAGTCTGCAGACTCGCCAGAAACACGGCCCTTCACGCTCCATACGGAGCTTGATAAATGGGCCTCATTGAGTGCCTTGATAGCCACATCAACTTTACAGCCTACGCTATATATACGTGACTTATGTGGTTTAGAGAGAAGCCCTGGCAAGAGTATCTCCCACACATTTGATTGAATGGGCCCCTTTGTTTACTTATATGTCATGATTTTTTTGTGTATTATTCTTTTGTTACAGAACAAGTTGGCCCACATTCACTTTTTATGGTAATGGTGGTTTTTAAATATCAAAGTGTTCATGATATATGCACATAGTCCTTTTGTTTATGTGATGATATTATACCTTTGCCTATTTTTTCTGTCTTACTTATCTATTCCTCTGTAGCAATAGATAGTGTTTTTGCGGAAGTTAAATACTTCGGTGCTGGATAAGGGAGTCTTTTTGGAGTTCTTTACTCCACACCTTTCTCTTCTATAGTTTATATATATATATATATATATATATATATATATATATATATATATATATATATATATATATATATTTATATATACACATGTACAGCAACAAACGAAAGCACTCTCAGGACTTGTTAGTAGTGGGTCATAAACTAATGTTTATTGACGTTTCGGGGTTCACACAGACCCCTTCATCAGAATAAAAAACAGTGTCACATCACAATCTTATATAGTGTTAAACAATTAAATTCATAAAACAATACAAACTACCTGTTTCAGATAATTAGGTTCCTGTGTAGTGCAGTTGAACGCACGCCATGTGTTCCACTGAAACCGGAAGTGAGGTATAAAGCCAACCTTAGTGTTACATCAAACACTCCCGTATATTATGCACTCGTGTTTGAAACGCATGTGTGCATGTCAGTAAACCGGAAGTCTCTTCACTTCTGGTTTTACGAAAAATCATGTAGGTGAAAAAGTGTAAAAAAGTAAAAAAAGGCTTATGTTATTCATAGGTTTAGATAAGTAGCTCAATAGTAGGGTCTCTGTATGTTATGGGCTAATGGTACATGTCCCTAGATATTAGTGATGTTTGATTAGTGTGTGATAGACTCATAACACCGGAAGTCCCATCCGTACAAGTAATTCTCACAACTACTATTGCCCAATCTTGTGACACATAATACTATATGGAGGATGATACTTAATATACTGAACCTGTCACAATGTTACACACTGAAACACAGTAACTCATCCTGATACACTATCTATGTGGACAAGTGTGTATCATATGTCCAATGAGGATTAGATGTTATGGATGGGATTTACACAGGGCTTTATTGATGAACATACCAGAGATTTTTGTATAACAGATTGTCCAGTGACTCCCATCCTATATACTATAACAAAAATTCACAAATCTTTACTCAAACCCCCGGGCAGGTCTATTGTGTTGGCCAGGGGTTCCATTTACCAGCCTGTGGCTCAATACATCGATACCATACTGCAGCCCATGGTTAGAAACACAAGGTCATTCCTTCTAGATACTCAGGATCTTATTACACAACTGATTGAAGTACAAATACAGGAGGGTAACCTATTGGTTAGCCTAGATGTTAATAATTTGTATACTATCATCCCCCATGATGAGGGGCTAAAGGCGATTAAGGAACATCTGCTAAGTTTTGAGGGTTACAGTGGTCCACCAATTGAATTTGTCCTTTCTTTGATTGAATTATGAATTAAGAGGAATTTTTTTCCGATTTGAAGATAGGTTTAATGTCCAACGAACAGGTACAGCTATGGGTTTGAATATGGCCCCGGCTTACGCCAACACATTTATGTCTGCTTTTGTAAATGTACATTTATGGCCACACCCGGAGCCCTCCATAATTTTTTATAAAAGATATATTGATTATATCTTCTTAATCTGGAGAGGGGGTAGGAACACTTTAGACCACTGGTTTAATAAAATTAACAGCACAGACACCACAGTGAGATTTAAGATCAATGTGGAGGAACATAGTTTACACTTTCTGGATATCTCTATTTTTATTTCACAAAATAGATTAGGCACAACTTTATACTCTAAACCCACCAACCGCAACTCCCTATTGAGGACAGAAAGTTGCCACCCACCATCACTCTTTAAAGGAATTGTCAAGTCCCAGTTCATGAGAACACTCAGGGACAACACAGATAGACACACAGGGGTCTCCCAGTTGAATGTTATGAGAAACAAGTTCCTGGAGAGAGGCTATAAGCAAGATCTAGTCAACAACATTTTAGAGGATGTTAAGGACGAAGAACCTAAGAGTGACACAGTGACACAAGAAAATGCACCTATACCCCTGATTATGAGCACTACATTTGCTCCGAACAATAGACAAACAGGCAGTATATTGAATAAGCACTGGCCTATACTGTCATCAAATAACAAATTGCCTTGCATCAGGAATACTAAACCGATGGTGGGGTATAAAAGGGGCACTAATCTAAAGGATCTTTTGGTTAAGACTGACCCTAAACAATGCTATCAAACAACACAGAAAGCTAACATCAAGGGTTGCTACAAATGCCTGGGGTACATCACTTGCAACTCGATGATAGCAACAAAAACGTTTCACCATCCACAATAGAATAAGATTTACAATATTCGTCACTCCATTTCTTGTAATACCACACATGTGGTGTATCTACTCTTTTGCCCATGTTCTTCATTTTATGTGGGCAAAACACAAGGAACTATAAGGGAAAGAATGGCGAATCATCGTTTAGCCATTAGACAAGCTCTGGACACTGGACACTCTGATCAACCGGTGGCACGCCATTGCCTGAAGAAATTACATCCAGTGTCTTCCATAAGGATTATCCTAATTGATCATGTCCCTAAACCAGACAGAGGAGGAGACCGTAATAAGATTCTCCTAAAATGGGAGGCAAAATGGATCTTTCCCCTAGGAACTGTGTATCCTGGAGGACTCAACTCTGCACCGGATTTTAAGGCCATGATCTAGGAGATGGCACTAGAAACATACCGGGGGTGCAGAATCTCAGTAGGGGTGGTCACATATAGTTTGGTGTTTACGGCACACCATTAGGTGTGCGGTTCCTCCATGTACTGATGTGTAGGGGCTAGTGTGAATAGGGTCTCACTGATGTGGACCTGGTTCATTTCTCTCCCTTTCACCCCTGCTGGAATATGAGTCACTCTAATAATCAGTGCCCTAGTAGCCTGTTGCTGATGCTATGATGGCATGACACATTTAAGGAAGGGTCTCAACCCATATACATCTGATTACATTTATAGTAATAGAGATGGGTAGCAAACTTTGCATGATTTATTTCACTGATGCTCCTTTTTATTTTAAAGTCTATTTTTGTCTTAAGTCTATATTTTTTAGTTCCTTACATTTGTTAAAGTCTAGCCATAAGAGTTAAGGCAATGATATTCTATCTAGAAAATTTGTGTATTTTAGCTGTCTGGTATTGGATCTAGTGTGGTATGACAATACTTAGACCCCTATTATATATATGTGATATTTGAATATGCTCTAATACCAACTCTGATAACCGGACATCACATATATGTATGTTTTAATGAAAATGATTTATATTTTTGACTGTGCTTCAGTACATATGGTTTAGTGATAATAAGATACTAGGGGTGTTTACCATGAGCGTTTTTCTAGCTCTTCAGACATTGACAATTCTCTAATTTATTGCATAGTAGCTCTGTACAGATAACAAACATTCCCCTTATGCAAGTACAGGGAATGGTAAATATAACTATAATGCTCCACTTGACTTTGGCGGAGTAACACCTGCATAGTAGGTGTGCTTTGACCAGTGATGTATTCAATATGATTTTATTTACCTCGCCATTATACGAAAGTGGATTATATGGATCTGACAAAGTAGGGGTAACATCTAATCCTCATTGGACATATGATACACACTTGTCCACATAGATAGTGTATCAGGATGAGTTACTGAGTTGTAAATGGAACCCCTGGCCAACACAATAGGCCTGCCTGGGGGTTTGAGTAAAGATTTGTGAATTTTCGTTATATTATATAGGATGGGAGTCACTGGACAATCTGTTATACAAAAATCTCTGGTATGTTCATCAATAAAGCCCTGTGTAAATTCCATCCATAACATCTAATCCTCATTGAACATATGATACACACTTGTCCACATAGATAGTGTATCAGGATGAGTTACTGTGTTTCAGTGTGTAACATTGTGACAGGTTCAGTATATTAAGTATCATCCTCCATATAGTATTATGTGTCACAAGATTGGGCAACAGTAGTTGTGAGAATTACCGGTAGGGATGGCACTTCCGGTGTTACGAGTCTATCACACACTATCACTGATATCTAGGGACATGTACCATTAGCCCATAACATACAGAGGCCCTACTATTGAGCTACTTATCTAAACCTATGAATAACATAAGCCTTCTTTGACTTTTTTACACTTTTTCACCTACACGATTTTTCGTAAAACCGGAAGTGAAGAGACTTCTGGTTTACTGAAACGCACACATGCGTTTCAAACACGAGTGCATAATATATGGGAGTGTTTAATGTAACACTAAGGTTGGCTTTATACCTCACAAGTGTAAATTTGTTATGAAGCACTATAAGTGACTATTTAAATGATTATGGCAATAATTTGCCTTTTTTTCTTTTTCTTCTAACAATATAACTAAGCTATAATAGTTCACTTTACAACCGGAAGTGAAGTAACTTCCGGTTTCAGTAGAACACATGGCGTGCGTTCCACTGCACTACACAGGAACTTAATTATCTGACACAGGTGGTTTGTATTGTTTTATGAATTTGATTGCTTAACACTATATATGATTGTGATGTGACACTGTTCTTTATTCTGATGAAGGGATCTGTGTGAACCCCGAAACGTCAATAAACATTAGTTTATGACCCACTACTAACAAGTCCTGAGAGTGCTTTCATTTGTTGCTGTATACTTTTCATGTTTGCACCCAGCAGTTATGAAGCAGCTGTCTTAAGACAGTCTTAAGACCGCTGCTCCTTAACTGGTCCGCCTGCTGTGAGGCTGTGAACATCAATCCGCCCAATCTAATACATTCGGGCTGATTGAAAAACCCTGCTAGCGGCCTATTGGCTATGAGTCTGCAGGGGGTGGCATTGCACAAGAAATTCATAATAACTGATGGTGCAATGATAAATGCAGACAGCGAATTATCGATGTCTATCGGACATATTCCGATCGGACAGACCGATGATAAATCGGCCCCATTGTGTGCAAAAAGCTTTAGTTTAGCTAAGTTTATGCTCGAGTGGGAGCGATAATAGCCCCTAATGGGGAAAATTACTTAAAAAATGGTAATATGCTGGGGAGCCTTTTGTTTCTGAAATTGCATAAGTGACCCAGGATCTGAATCTCAATTCTCCTTGAGAAGGAAATTTACACATTTGCTGGATTGTAAGTAGACAATATAGCTGTATTGCAATTAACAAAATGAACAGAAGAAAAACCTAAATCAAATTAGTATTAAAAACATTCTTACTTAACAGCAGTTGTCACTGCTGTATATTGGGGCTTTGATCTGTCTTTGATGGTGGCAGCAGTTATAGATGCAGATAGTGGGAGGTGATAAAAGGGATTTTTTTACTTTCTTGAGCTAGAATAGTTTGGAGAGTATTTTGTTATTAATCCTTTCATCCCCATCACATCCTCACCTGCACAGTCTGATCAGGACAGGTGATTGTGACAGTTAGGTATCGAGAATTTGGATTGTGATCAGCCAAATAGAATATTTAATACATAGGGCCATTTTCCCTGAAATGAAGCTAAAAGAGTGCTGCCAATAAACAATAAAATGAATGTTTTTTTATGTTCAACCCCTAAATGTTTAATCCCTGCAAATATGTTAAACATATAGAACTTAGTCCCATTCAGGAGCCACAAACATTGCGGCTCTCAGTCAGAACATGGCTGATGATTTACAAGTTTTGCTACTCCCAATCCTGATTGGCATACTAGAAGTTTCCTGCTAGGTAGCTGCAATGCTTTACCTATGTGTTTAACTTCTTACATATCACAGCATGTGGTGTTTGTATTAGACTATCCCTTTAAACAGGTCAGGTAGCTTTGGATGGCTTTGTGGTTATTCTCTTACCTTTTGCATCATGTAGGAAAGTCAGGTCCCTCTTGTCTTTAAATAAGTTTAGCAAATTACAATATAGGAAAATGTACTATATAATAGAGTAACATTTTATATTTGAAGTTTAATACAGTCTTACCCTAGATGTCAAAATATACAGTCACTGTCTTCATGATTTTAAAACCTCATACTAATGTAATCCCCTCACAATTACTGCCCTTCCTCTCTCGCACTCTTACTCCTATCCTCACACATATTTTTTTTTTTTGCAGGAGCTGTGGGTGGAAGATTGGCATTATGTTTACCATAACGCAAAGGTAAGTATTTTTAAAAATAAGCGTCCATATAAATAGCTGAAATTTACCTCAAAGTTTAGTATCCTCAAATATCTAAGATTTGCTAGCAAAGGTTATCAGGGTAATATAATTTATATAAACCCAATGTTCAGTTATGTTACTTCCTATAGTAACTACAAAGCAAAACACATTTCTCTGGTTCAAATTTTTCTAAGGATCCTTGTCAAAATAGCTACATACAGGTAGGATATACTGTATATACACACATTACATATATAGGAGGTTTAAACATATTAATGGGAGACGTCCAACTGTCAAGAAATGTCCCGGTTGAAGTGAATAACATCTATATTCACCTTTATATATTAAACCAGTAATAATGACCAAGTGTCAGCAGGTCAACTATTCGGACCTGTGTGCTGAGGAGAATAACACAGAAATGGTCTGCAGACTTAAATGGTGAACCTTTAGATCCGGCTAAAAGCCTTCATAAGTGAGGGTAGGTAAATTGAGCACAGCAGCTCGATTTGTAGATAACTTGTCCAGCATTTTATGAGGACAAAGTCCGCTGAGCAAAAAACGGCTAACCTTTACCTCTTTTCTCTGTGTCAGGAGCAGGAAAGTTTCCAGGGAAAAACAAGCCCTAGCCCTTCATATTATAGTTAATCCATTTATGGGCCGTAGGGCTTTCTCTCCATTTTGTTGATATGTTTCCTCTATCTGTCGCCGTGATCCTAATTCCAGGACTGACAGTTTTCCCCTCTCTTACTGCAATAGATAAGCGTCCAAGGCTGGGGATCAGTCAAATCACTGTCACCATGTCATCTTTCACATGTGTAGGGCTCTCTGTTCTGCGACTGGGGATGAATCGAGTAGGTGCTGGAGTGACCAACTGTGTAGGTAATGGAAGACGTTTCTGTTTAGGCTGCTGGCACTGTGTATGTGTCTCTACTGCGTTCAGGGTGTCCCTAGTCTTAACATATCCGATAGAGAACTGGGTGTCTGTATTTGAATACCAAGGCTCTGCAGGATTAGGGAGATTCAGCAATACTCCGACTCCATCTTAGTTTAATACAGTCTTACCCTAGATGTCAAAATATACAGTCACTGACTGTCTACATGATTTTAAAACATCATACTAATGTCATCCCCTCACAATTATTGCCCTTCCTCTCTCGCACTCTTACTCCTATCCTCACACATATTTTTTTTTTTGCAGGAGCTGTGGGTGGAAGATTGTCGTTATGTTTACCATAATGCAAAGGTAAGTATTTTAAAAATTAAGCGTCTTTGTAAAATTTAATGAATGAAAGTGCCCCTGTTTTTAAGATTATTTTTAGACACCGGGCAGTAATTCATTAAACTTTACAATCACTTTATGTTCCTTTTTTTTTTATATAAATCTTTTAATTGAGGTTATAAGGCATAGAGAATATCAAAATAAAAATGAGGTTACATAGTATTAGTGGGAATACACAGGAATTAACAGATTGATATGACATTTAAAATGACATGTTTTATGCGTCTAAGTCTAGACGTGGGCTATTGAGTTTTTTGTGGCCTAAGTAGTACAGTGGCAAAGAAACCTGACATAACAGATCTCACGTCTTATAAGTAATATAACAATATTAAGGCATATCAGCTCTGCATATAGGCCTCTTGAAGATTAAATCTATATCTAACCTCTTTTTATATTTTAAGCAGCTTTTTCCCAGTCTGGCAAACAACCACCGTTGGGCTATTAATATGAGGCTTATTTATATTTGGGAGTATTATAGTCAAACATTTCGGAGCTCAGGGGCAGAGCTAGCCATCAAACAGAGCGGCTGTATAGTCTAGGAGCTCCGGCTTAAAGTGTTTGATTTAACTGTGAATCAGGAGTGAAATTTCAATTGTAGGGCCCGGAGTGACCTGATAAGGCTTGGGGGACGCAGGAGACCCGGGAGCAGGGTATCTTGGCCGATAAAGAGATTTCCACTAACGACGCAGCTTGGGGCCTATCTGTGACTTAGAGCCTTGGAGGTGGTACGTTGTGAGCCACCAGCTACGAGAGAAATGCCGAACCCTATGCTGATTCCAGCATCACCTTTAAATGCTAGAAAGCGGCAGACAAAAGCACTCCAACGCCTAGATTACGAGTTTTGTCGGTAAGGCTGTGCGGTGTTAATGAGCAGTTTATGCTCACCGCTCACCTACAGACAACGCTGGTATTACGGGTTTTTAGAAACCCGGCGTTAGCCGCAAAAAAGTGAGCCTAGAGCAAAATTTAGCTAAACATCTCACCTCAATACCAGCGCTGCTTACCTTAGCGGTGAGCAGGTAAAACGTGCTCGTGCACGATTTCCCCATAGGAATCAATGGGGGAGAGCCGGCTGAAAAAAAACCTAACACCTGCAAAAAAGCAGCGTAAAGCTCCTAACACAGCCCCAATGATTCCTATGGGGAAATACTTTTAATGTCTACACCTAACACCCTAACATGAACCCCGAGTCTAAACACCCCTAATCTTACACTTATTAACCCCTAATCTGCCGCCCCCGACATCGCCGACACCTGCATTGTAATTATTAACCCCTAATCTGCCGCTCTGGACACCGCCGCCACCTACATTATACTTATGAACCCCTAATCTGCCGCCCCCAACATTGCAGAATCCTACATTTTATTTATTAACCCCTAATCTGCCACCCCCAATGTCGCAGCAACCTACCTACACTTATTAACCCCTAATCTGCCGCCCCCAAAGTCGCCGCCACTATAATAAACATATTAACCCCTAAACCTAAGTCTAACCCTAACCCTAACACCCCCTAACTTAAATATAATTTAAATAAATCTAAATCAAATTACTATCATTAATTAAATTATTCCTATTTAAAACTGAATACTTACCTATAAAATAAACCATAAGCTAGCTACAATATAACTAATAGTTACATTGTAGCTATCTTAGGGTTTATTTTTATTTTACAGACAACTTTGTATTTATTTTAACTAGGTAGAATAGTTATTAAATAGTTATTAACTATTTAATAACTACCTAGTTAAAATAAAGACAAATTTACCTGTAAAATAAAGCCTAACCTAAGTTACAATTACACCTAACACTACACTATAATTAAATAAATTACCTAAACTAAATACAATTAATTACAATGAAATAAAATTATCTAAAGTACGAAAAAAACAAACACTAAATTACAGAAAATAATAAAATAATTACACCTAATCTAATCCCCCTAATAAAATAAAAAAGCCCCCCAAAATAATAAAAAGCCCTACCCTACACTAAATTACAAATAGCCCTTAAAAGGGCCTTTTGCGGGGCATTGCCCCAAAGTGATCAGCTCTATTACCTGTAAAAAAAAGTACAATACCCCCCCAACATTAAAACCCACCACCCACACACCCAACCCTACTCTAAAACCCACCCAATCCCCCCTTAATAAAATCTAACACTAACCCCTTGAAGATCACCCTACCTTGAGAAGTCTTCACCCAGCCGGGCCGAAGTCCTCAGCGAAGCCTGGCGATGTGGTCCTCCGGGCCAGGGCAGAAGTCTTCATCGAAGCCGGCCAGAAGAGGTCCTTATTTATTATTTTCTGTAATTTAGTGTTTGTTTTTTTTCTTACTTTTTTCGTACTTTAGATAATTTTTTTACATTGTATTTAAATGTATTTCGTTTAGGTAATTAATTTAATTATAGTGTAGTGTTAGGTGTAATTGTAACTTAGGTTAGGATTTATTTTACAGGTAAATTTAAATTTATTTTAACTAGGTAGCTATTAAATAGTTAATAACTATTTAATAACTATTCTACCTAGTTAGGGTTAGGGTTAGACTTAGGTTTAGGGGTTAATACATTTAATATAGTAGCGGCGACGTTGGGGGCGGCAGATTAGGGGTTAATAAATGTAGGTAGGTGTTGGCGATGTTAGGGACGGCAGATTAAGGGTTAATAAAATGTAACTAGTGTTTGCGATGCGGGAGGGCGGCGGTTTAGGGGTTAATATATTTTTTATAGTGGCGGTGATGTCCGGTTTGGCAGATTAGGGGTTAATTTTTTTTTTTAATGTTTGCGATGTGGAGGGGGGGGGCCTCGGTTTAGGGGTTAATAGGTAGTTTATTGGTGTTAGTGTACTTTTTAGCACTTTAGTTAAGAGTTTTATGCTACGGAGTTAGCCCATAAAACTCTTAACTACTGACTTTTAAATGCAGTACCAGTCTTGACAGGAGAGGGTGTACCGCTCACTTTTTGGAAGACTCGTAATACCGGCGTTATGCAAGTCCCATTGAAAAAATAGGATACGCAATTTACGTAAGTGGATTTGCGGTATTTTCGAGTCTGGCCAAAAAAGTGAGCGGTACACCTGTACCTTCAAGACTCGTAATACCAGCGTTAGGAAAAAAGCAGTGTTGGGACCTCTCAACGCTGCTTTTTAAGGCTAACGCAAGACTCGTAATCTACCCGCAAGAGACTTCAGCTGGGAGAGAGTTGCTGAGTAGCCCGGCAAGCTAGTGACACGATCGGAGGGCCGCAATATCGGACCCCATCATGGATGGTTAGTGTGAAAGCATGTACACGCAGCTTTGGGACTCAGACCAGGACCGGAGACATACCTAGAGGTACCTGGTGAGCCTAATAACCAGCTCGTTCATACTGGCATTGATTCAGTAGATAGGGGCTGTCGCTAAATATTTTATTAAAAGTAACCCTCTGTGGTGTGGAATGGAGGACCTGCTCGCTGGCTTCAGGGCTCTCCTGGAAGAACAAGACAGGATAATTTGTGAGAGGTTCGATAGAATCTTACTGACCTCAAACTCGTCACCTAAAAGTGCAATTGCCCTAGGAGAGGCTAAATGGCAGCCTGGCGAACAGTGCCCTATCCTACAGGAAGCTAACATGGAAATTCATATAACGGAGGAGAAGACAGGGACTTTGCTGCAGGGAGTACCTTTGATTGGCTCCCCTAGCTCAGGCTTACAAAACTGTGCAATTGAACTTCTGGCGCTTGCCACGAGGGAGCAAAACATAGTCTCGACCGTCCAGCGACCAGCTCTTATGTGACGTGCAGAGACGTTTTAAGCAGAGTGTGTTTGTGATCTTGGTGAGTGGTTGCGGCTACTGAACATTTTGGAGTTCCTTTTGGTGGTTTGGCCGGCCACTGACTGGACTGTAGCTGAAGAATCATCTAAGCTCCCTATAGATACGGCAGTTTCCATATATATCACTGGAGCAATTTTTTCCCTACCAAATAATGGGTCTGAAAGAGCGGAGCTACATCGCATAGCCCAGAAGTCATCATGATATTATCCTGGGTTTGGAATTGGCAGGTCTGAAGGAGTGGAGCTCTATCACATAGTCCTGATGTCACCATGCTATCACCCTAGGTCTGGCATAGGTTAACTATCTTTTATTTTTTCTAGCCAGACAGAAGCGGATGTTTTATACAGGTCCTGTCAGACTTTCTTCTGAGCTGCCCACATCGCTACTTATCTGTGTCTCACTTGTATTGATGTACTGTTGCTTTAAGAGCATTACGTATTGTATTTCAGCCGCTCACTGGATATCCCTGTTAAGCTATTCAATTTCCTCACATATGTTGTATACCCTGATGCTCTTTTATTTTTCTATCTCTGCTACACATATTTCCTTACTGTTATCGGTATGAGGCAAAGTGTATGTGACTCCATTTTCTTACCCTGCTAAGTTTTGTAGCTGTAGTATTGGGCTATGTCTCTGGTGTCCGCGGCCGGGACGGCAGAGTTCATTATGCGTTTGCAGTCCATGGTATGGCAGAGTTTACTTAAGTACAGCCACTATAGAATACACTTCACATTCTACTTTGTCCTTACATTATATGTATTATGCTTCTTTGAGATTTCCCTTAGGAGAGTTAACTATATATAAACATTTTGGATTATAGAGCTAGGTTTCTTTAAAGAAGATGAATAGCAGTACTCTCTTATATATATATCCATTGGCCATTCTGTGTTACATACCATTCTTATAGTTGTAGGATATGATCATATAGGCTAGTGGGAAGCTGGGGAGTTTATGACAGTGTCACTAGTTAGACAACATATTTTACAGGAGTATTACAGTATCTGCGAAAGTCCAAAAGTGGATTTACACTTCGAGGGTGATATCTATAGTAAGTAATGAGGGATTACAGCGCTGATATGTTATACCTTTAACAGCAATTAGAATAATGTTGCGCGCATGTATGTAACACTCTATATCCTGATAGACTTTTATAAGTTTTCTATGTTTCTAAGTGTGCTCAATACTGCAGCAATATGTACACTAGCCATGACTGTATTCACCATGCTGTATATTTTTCACATTCTACCTAGTGTGCATCCTTAAACCTATGGTGGTAGGCCACACATCAAGTCAGTACCCCTCCCCCCTGCAAATTTAGCTCATTGCGGACAGGGGTGACCTTTTGCCCTCCGCAACTTTAGGTAGAAGTTAGGTAGTCTCTGCCCATCCGAAATACAAATGTTCCTATAGACGCCATATCATAGTACCGCAATCCTAATGTGGTCTTATTTTCCCATCCCATAATTCTCTGTTTATAGTTAAACGATATTTTAAGTAGCCCAAAAGTGGTTGCTACCTATTATTTGGGAACATATTTCTATGGTCTTAACATTATATATAGATGGGGAATATCTTATTTCTACAATTTCACTATCATTTTTTATCTATAGAATTGAATCAGTGTGTGGGGCCCCAGAGGGCTCTACTGCCATATACCCCAACAGTTACCCCTTATTGACATTTAACAGCCGTGGTCCACGTGAGACCGCTAAATTGTAGTTGGGGTACGCTTCACTGTCATCTTTACATTTTTAGGGGCCCCTTGAGCCAAAGAGGCCTATGTATCAAAGGGCTTGCGGACCTGATCCGAAAGTTCGGATTAGGCCCGGAAGACCTCGCTGAATGCGGAGAGCAATACGCTCTCCGTATTCAGCATTGCACCAGCAGCTGACAAGAACTGGTGGTGCAACGCCGCCCCCTGCAGACTCGCGGCTGCCAGCATGGAGGTGTCAATCAACCCGATCGTACTCAATTGGGTTGAATTTTGGCGATTCCTGTCCGCCTGCTCAAAGCGGAGCTTGATAAATGGGCCTCAATATATAGATCCTTGATAAATATGAAAAAAATTAGGTTTTAGGTTGTTCCGGTCTATTTGGTTTTGCATATATTTATGTTACAGTTTCTATAATGAGTTTAGTTTTTGTGTCTCTGAATTGTTTCTGCAAGATATACTGTTTCTGTATCTGTGGCTCATGTATATAGCTTCTAGATATTATGGTGCTGCTTGCAGAACTTACTGTGCTCGCAGTTTATGTATCTCTGTAAATCGTCGCTACACAGGTTCTGTAACTTGCATTAATATTCATTGATGATTTATACCGTGCAAACAGGTGTATAATATGTATTAATACTTTCCCCTTCTGGTGAACCGCAGCCGTCCCACAGTCTCTCCCAAGGTCTGTGTGAATATATCAGGTGTGCTAGCTGGAGGCGCTGGTTCAGCTTGTATCAGTCGTTGGTATCTTCCTTTCCTTTCCTTCCTCAGTTGTATAAGTCTAGGTGCAAAAAGTGGTGCTGAAATATCAGACAATACACCATACAAAGGTGAATATCTACTCACAGTGTATATTGCAGGTTACCGGCTCCTTCCCAATATGAAAAGACAATATCACAGATTCAGTAAAAAAGTTTGTCTTTATTTGGCTCAACGCAAAAGCGTTTCAACGGTCCCAGCCGTCTTTCTCAAGAGCAATAAAAGTGCTTTACAAACCAAAGCATACCTTTCCGCTGCACAGGCGGCCTTTAAATACATGTCAGTTACGCTACCTGCTTCCCCATTGGAGGAGAGCAGGTTTACACCCGATTCAAAATTTCAATTGTAAATTTAAAATAAACATCTAAAAAAACATAAAAAACAATATTAATTATATTAGAAACTATAAGTTTGTTTTAAAATATAAAATTTCTGTAGATATCATAATTTTTGCCGGTTTTGTAGTTCCCTTTCAGGTAGTTTTCTGTTTCAAGTTCCCTTTCAGGTCCGGTATGTCAGTGAAGATCACATGTTATAGGTTGTCCAATGAAATTCAGTTTCTGGTATAGTGATGTTTTGTAGTTCCCTTTCAGGTAGTTCTCTATTTTAGGTTCCCATTCAGGTCTGATATGTCAGTGGGTATCACATGTTATCGAATGTCCAATGAAAAACAGTTTCTGATTTTCTCAAAATAAAAAGACATAAGTGTTATTCACAGATACAAAGTTTCTTATATGAATTCTGCTTATCCAAATATTTAGAGGAGGTAGAATAAATTGCCACTTAGAAGTATATTACAAGTTGGAATAGATACTTTTCATAATTAAACATTCATATTATAAATAGACTTCTATATTTATTGAATGTTAAATATTGACTCAGCGACTTGTGTGTTGCATATAATTTCTTGAAATTAAGTGTGAGAATTATATTCTTTTGTACAATATGTGTATATATAAACATTAAGTGTGATGATATGACATGAACTGTCTGTATAAATACATATTTATTTTGCCCCCCTTTTTTTTTTTTTTTTTTTTTTTCTTCTGTGTGTGTCCTTATAATCGTATTCACCTCAACAGGAACAAAAAATGTTACTGATTTATTTAGGCCCCATATTTTCATCTTTTGAATTTATCATTTATTTTGTCCCCCCTTTCCTATGTTAAGAGTTTTTTAGACAAAGGCAGCAATTTTTGTGTCCTTATTTAGACCCCATTGGGCATATGTTCTAAGTGTATGTATCCATTTTAATTCTCTTTGGTCTAGTTGTTTTGCCAGATTACCACCCCTCCAATGAAGTTCAACCTTCTCAATTCCTATCCATAGAAAGGATTCTTTTGTGAAATGTTCACAATTGTTGCAGTGTAGCGGCACTCCGTGGTCATCATGATTCTTTTCTATTTTATTTTGATGTTCCATGATTCTTGTTTTTAAAAATCTGGACGTTTGTCCTAAATACTGGATTTTGCAGCCACATTGCAACAAATATATCACATTTTTACTTTTGCAAGTAATGAATTCTTTTATTTCAAATTTTTTTCCTGTAACTGTGGAGTCAAATGTTTTGTGTGTTCTTCTGGTGTAGTTACAACCTTTGCATTTGCCGCAAGTGAAGAAACCTGTCATGTTACTTATTTGTAAAGATTTTTTGGGGGCTATGCCTTTTATGAGTGAGGGAGCTAATTTTTGTTTCAAATTTTGTCCTTTTCTGAAGATAACTGTGGGCTTAGCTGGAATTATAGGTCCTAGATATTCATCCTCTTTTATAATGTGCCAGTGCTTTTGTATAATTTTTTTGATTGTATCATGTTCTACATTAAATGTGGTCACAAATTTAGGGAAATTATTGTTAAATGAGGTCTCATTTTTGTGTTTGTTTTCTAACAGGGTTGATCTTATTTTATTTCCAACTTCATTTCTTTCTTTTTCTAAAGCTCTATGGTCATATCCCTTTTGTATGAATCTTTCTTTGAGTATTCTTGATTGTTGTTCGTAATCATCTATATTGCTGCAGTTCCTGCGTATTCGTAGGAATTGGCTTTTTGGTACTGACTTTAGCCAGTTAGGATGGTGGCAGCTATCATGTCTAATGTAGGTGTTAGTGTCACACTTCTTAAAGTATGTTTTGCTGTGGATTTTTTCATCTATAGTGTAAAGAGTTAAATCTAAAAAATGTATTTCTTTTTTGTCATATTCTACTGATAATGTGACTTGCTGATTATTGTTATTAAGTATTTGTACAAATTCTATGAGTTTGGACTCACCCCCCTTCCATATGCACAGAATGTCATCTATATATCTATGCCAGGACACCAGGTCTGCACCAAATTCTTGATTATGCCATACATGAGTCGTCTCAAAATAGTCCATGTAAATATTGGCATAACTTGGTGCAAACCTGGTGCCCATGGCAGTCCCACAAATCTGTAAATAGTAGTTCCCATTGAACCAAAAAAAGTTGTGATATAGAATAAATTCTATGGCTCTAAGTATGAAATCTAGTAATTTTGGTGATAAATCTTTATCTTCTGATAGTTTCCATTTAACTGCCTCAATCCCTTTTTTGTGATCAATTATGGTATACAAAGAAGTCACGTCCATGGTGACCCAAAAGTAATTTTCTTGCCAGGGTATATTTTGTATGATTTGTAAAACGTGTTTGGTATCTTTTAAATGAGATTTTGCCTTCTGTGCATAGGGTTGGAGAAAAAAATCTATGAATGCTGACAAGTTTGAACTTAAAGAATCTATCCCACTGATAATCGGCCTTCCTGGTGGCCTTGTTGCATGCTTATGTAATTTGGGTAAAAAATAAAAGATTGGAATCTGTTTTATAAAGAAAATCAAATTCCTCTTCTGTTATTATATTTTGGTTAAATGCTTCCATAAGTAGTTTTTGAAGAGTGGAGGTGTATTCTTTTTTAGGATTCTTTGTTAAAATAATATATGTATTAGAGTCTCCTAGGATTCTGTTAGCTTCTTCCATATAATGTTCTTTATCTAGAATGACCACACCTCCACCCTTGTCCGCCTCCTTTATCACTATATCTTCTCTCTTGTTTAGATTTGTAAGAATATCCTTTTCTTGTTTTGTAAGATTGTGATAACTCTTATTTACTTTGTTGGTTAAATTGTCTATATCTTTCATTATCAATTTATTAAATACCTCTATATTGGGACCCTTTATGTGACTTGGGTAAAATCTTGAGGGGTTTTTAAATTTACTTCTTAGACTATCTTGAGGTGGTATATATTGTACAGATGGCTGTTTGGCAAAGAATCTTTTTACCGTTAAATTTCTCACAAATTTTTGTGCATCTACAAAGAGTTGAAAAGAATTAACTTTTTGTGTGGGGATAAATTTTAATCCCCTGGATAAAACTGATTTTTCATTGTCACTTATGGTTTTGGATGAAAGATTAAAGATCCCCTGTGTTACTGTCTCCTCTTTCTTTGATTTCCCTCTTCCTCCTCTATTTCCTCTATGTTTGGAGTTCTTCCCCTCTTTTTCTGAGGATGATCTATCCTGATTGGTGAATATTTGTTTTGATGTGTCCAATTTTCCCTGTGTGAATGTTTCTCTCTCTCCCTCATATGATCCTCTTTCTGGTATGTGTAATGGTGAGGGGGTCTTGAAAAACTTTCCCTTATTTCTGTTTTGTGTTTCTCTTTTGTTTCTCCCTTCATAAAAGGAGATCGTGGTCTTTTATAATCTTGGTGATGTGCACGTGGTGTTTTTGGTGTATAGTGATAATTATGTGTATCTTTTTGATAATAATCTTTTTGTTTTTTATATTGGTTTTGAGCATAGTATGGAGAATCATAGTTCCTATGATCATTTCTTTGTGTGTATTCTCTGTGTTGTGAGCTGTGTCTTTGATTTCTTTCATTGTAAATACAATTTTCATTTACCAGTTCTTTATTGTGCGATCTTGGTCTCTGATTTCTTTCTTGATGTGTGTACTGATTTCTACTAGTGTCCGTGCTATAATTTCTGTGCATGTGACCGTGATTTAGATCTTTTCTATCTCTAGAATATTCATTACTGTGATATACATTTTTTCTGTTGTGATGTGAATAATTATTACCATTATTGGTTTTTGTTCTCCCCCTTTCATCAAGTGATTTGTTTTGCTGTGTAGGCTTTTTTTGTACATATTGTGTCCCACCTTGAAAGTCTTCATTATCTCTCATATATTTTTGATGTTTTTTGTCACCTATTGTTTCATCAAATTCTTTTGCTTTCTCTTTAATGTATTCAAACTTATCTTTACATTTCTTGTTGTCTAAATAACCACTGAGTTCTTGTTCTAATGTATTAATTTCTTTCTCTAGAGATTTCAATTGTAAGTCTTGCATCTCATATAGTAAGCTGACTAATTCTAGAGAACATTTATGTAAAGCTGCGTTCCATTTTTGCATCTGTACCTTTCTTTTTGTTAATCTCAATAAAAATTATTATTTAAAAAAAAAAATTCAGAGCTCAATGGAATATAATAGACAGGTATGCCTTGGAAAAAGTGAAGTACTGTATATAGGGGAAAGGGGGTCGTTAATGAAAAACTAGCATCAAGCGTCTATAATAGGAATTAAAGGGTATGGGTCGTAGGATGCATTTTCCTTAGTTTACCAAGCAAACTATATGGGTGAGGGGTGTAGAGTTAGCAATGGGAAGTCAGGGGCATTTTCAGATAATGATAAAGTAAATAGTCCAAAATGTATTTCAATTTCGTAGTGGTAGTAATGATAGAAGTTGTAGTAGTATTCTCCTCTTGTTGCGGGTTCCTAGGCAGCATACTTCTCCATGGCTAGGGGGTAATTCTAGATCCCTGAAACTATGTGAAATATCTAAGGAGGTGTAAGATGGGTATTAGGATGCTAGTAAAGGCAATATAGTGTAATCTTGTAGGTTAGGAAGTTGTCTATATATAGAGGGTTCTCAGCTGCTATATGAAATACACTAGTGTAGGAATTGAAGAAGTCTCTGGGGCATATCTATCAAGCTCCAGATAGAGCTTGAGGCCCTGTGTTTCTGGCGAGCCTGCAGGCTTGCCAGAAACACCAGTTATGAAGCAGCGGTCTAAAGACCGCTGCTCCATAACCTGTCCGTCTGCTCTAAGCAGGCGGACAGACATCGCCGCAATTCAACCTGATCGAGTACGATCGGGTTGATTGACACCCCATGCTGGCGGCCGACTGGCCGCGATTCTGCAGGGGGTGGCGTTGCACCAGCAGCTCTTGTGAGCTGTTGGTGCAATGCTGAATACGGAGAGCGTATTGCTCTCCGTATTCGGCGAGGTCTGGCGGACCTGATCCGCACTGTCGGATCAGGTCCGCCAGACTTTGTTAAATAGAGACCTATAACAGAGATATCATCCATTTCTCATATTATTATCTTTTATAGCACCTAGAGAAATGTACCTTGATTTAGTTAGGTTATCACGCTGTCTCTGTTGCTGACAGCATAGAAAAGAGCATATAGAGAATGTAAGAATCAAGGTATAGCTTTGCTAACCAATCATAGACCCATATAAATAGCTGAAATTTACCTCAAAGTTTAGTATCCTCAAATATCTAAGTTTTGCTAGCAAAGATTATCAGGGTAATATCATTTCTAAAAAAACCAATGTTCAGTTATGTTACTTCCTATAGTAACTACAAAGCAAAACACATTTCTCTGGTTCAAATTTTTCTAAGGATCCTTGTCAAAATAGCTACATACAGGTAGGATATATATACACACATTACATATATAGGAGGTTTAAACATATTAATGGGAGACGTCCAATTGTCAAGAAATGTCCCTTAGAACCGGTTGAATTGAATAATAATTGAATAACATCTACATCACCTTTATATATTAAACCAGTAATAATGAACACGTGTCAGCAGGTCAACTATTCGGACCTGTATGCTGAGGAGAATAACACAGAAATGGTCTGCAGACTTAAATGGTGAACCTTTAGATCTGGCTAAAAGCCTTCATAAGTGAGATTAGGTGAATTGAGCACAGCAGCTCGATTTGTAGATAACTTGTCCAGCATTTTATGAGGACAAGGTCAGCTGAGCAAAAAACGGCTAACCTTTACCTCTTTCTCTGTGGCAGGAGCAGGAAAGTTTCCAGGGTAAAACAAGCCCTTCATAATAAAGTTGATCCATTTATGGGCCGTAGGGCTTTCTCTCCATTTTGTTGATATGTTTCCTCTATCTGTTGCATCGATCCTAATTCCAGGACTGACAGTTTTCCCCTCTCTTACTGCAATAGATAAGCGTCCAAGGCTGGGGATCAGTCGAATCACTGTCACATCGTCCTCTTTCACATGTGTAGGGCTCTCTGTTCTGTGACTGGGGATGAATCGAGTAGGCGCTTGAGGCCCTGAGTTTCTGGCGAGCCTGCAGGCTTGCCAGAAACACCAGTTATGAAGCAGCGGTCTAAAGACCGCTGCTCCATAACCTATCCGCCTGCTCTGAGCAGGCGGACAGACATTGCCGCAATTCAACCTGATCGAGTACGATCGGGTTGATTGACACCCCATGCTGGCGGCCGACTGGCCGCGATTCTGCAGGGGGTGGCGTTGCACCAGCAGCTCTTGTGAGCTGTTGGTGCAATGCTGAATACGGAGAGCGTATTGCTCTCCGTATTCAGCGAGGTCTGGCGGACCTGATCCGCACTGTCGGATCAGGTCCGCCAGACTTTGTTAAATAGAGACCTATAACAGAGATATCATCCATTTCTCATATTATTATCTTTTATAGCATCTAGAGAAGTGTACCTTGATTTAGTTTGGTTATCACGCTGTCTCGGTTGCTGACAGCATAGAAAAGAGCATATAGAGAATGTAAGAATCAAGGTATAGCTTTGCTAACCGATCATAGACCCATATAAATAGCTGAAATTTACCTCAAAGTTTAGTATCCTCAAATATCTAAGTTTTGCTAGCAAAGATTATCAGGGTAATATCATTTCTAAAAAAACCAATGTTCAGTTATGTTACTTCCTATAGTAACTACAAAGCAAAACACATTTCTCTGGTTCAAATTTTTCTAAGGATCCTTGTCAAAATAGCTACATACAGGTAGGATATATATACACACATTACATATATAGGAGGTTTAAACATATTAATGGGAGGCGTCCAATTGTCAAGAAATGTCCCTTAGAACCGGTTGAATTGAATAATAATTGAATAACATCTACATCACCTTTATATATTAAACCAGTAATAATGAACACGTGTCAGCAGGTCAACTATTCGGACCTGTATGCTGAGGAGAATAACACAGAAATGGTCTGCAGACTTAAATGGTGAACCTTTAGATCTGGCTAAAAGCCTTCATAAGTGAGATTAGGTGAATTGAGCACAGCAGCTCGATTTGTAGATAACTTGTCCAGCATTTTATGAGGACAAGGTCCGCTGAGCAAAAAACGGCTAACCTTTACCTCTTTCTCTGTGGCAGGAGCAGGAAAGTTTCCAGGGTAAAACAAGCCCTTCATTATAAAGTTGATCCATTTATGGGCCGTAGGGCTTTCTCTCCATTTTGTTGATATGTTTCCTCTATCTGTTGCATCGATCCTAATTCCAGGACTGACAGTTTTCCCCTCTCTTACTGCAATAGATAAGTGTCCAAGGCTGGGGATTAGTCGAATCACTGTCACATCGTCCTCTTTCATATGTGTAGGGCTCTCTGTTCTGCGACTGGGGATGAATCGAGTAGGCGCTGGAGTGACCAACTGTGTAGGTAATGGAGACGTTTCTGTTTAGGCTGCTGGCACTGTGTATGTGTCTCCACTGCGTTCAGGGTGTCCCTAGTCTTAACATATCCTATAGAGAACTGGGTGTCTGTATTTGAATACCAAGGCTCTGCAGGATTAGGGAGATTAAGCAATACTCCGACTCCATCTTAGTTTAATACAGTCTTACCCTAGATGTCAAAATATACAGTCACTGTCTACATGATTTTAAACCATCATACTAATGTCATCCCCTCACAATTACTGCCCTTCCTTTCTCCCACTCTTACTCCTATCCTCACACATATTTTTTATTTTTCTTGCAGGAGCTGGGGGTGGAAGATTGGCATTATGTTTACCATAACGCAAAGTTAAGTATTTTAAAAAATAAGCATCTTTGTAAAGTTTGATGAATGAAAGTGCCCCTGTTTTTAAGATTATTTTTAGACACTGGGCAGTAGTTCATTAACGTTTACAATCACTTTATGTTCCTTTTTTTTTTTTATAAATCTTTTTATTAAGGTTATAAGGCATAGAGAATATCAAAATAAAAATGAGGTTACATAGTATTAGTGGGAATACACAGAAATTAACAGATTGATATGACATTTAAAATGACATGTTTTATGCGTCTAAGTCTAGACGTGGGCTATTGAGCTTTTTGTGGCCTAAGTAGTACAGTGGCAAAGAAACCTGACATAACAGATCTCACGTCTTATAAGTAATATAACAATATTAAGGCATATCAGCTCTGCATATAGGCCTCTTGAAGATTAAATCTATATCTAACCTCTTTTTATATTTTAAACAGCTTTTTCCCAGTCTGGCAAACAACCACCGTTGGGCTATCAATATGAGGCTTATTTATATTTGGGAGTATTATAGTCAAAAATTTCGGAGCTCAATGGAATATAATAGAAAGGTATGCCTTGGTAAAAGTGAAGTACTGTATATAGGGGAAAGGGGCTCGTTAATGAAAAACTAGCATCAAGTGACTATAATAGCAATTAAAGGGTATGGGTCGTAGGATGCATTTTCCTTTGTTTACCAAGCAAACTATATAGGTGGGGGGTGGGGGGGGGGGGGGGTGGAGTTAGCAATGGGAAGTCAGGGGCATTTTCAGATAATGATAAAGTAAATAGTTCAAAATTTACTTAAATTTTGTAGTGATAGTAATGATAGAAGTAGTAGTAGTATTCTCCTCTTGTAGCGGGTTCTTAGGCAGCATACATCTCCTTGTGTTGGGCTAGGGGGTAGATCCCTGAAACTACGTAAAATATATAAGGAGGTGTAAGATGGGTATTAGGATGCTAGTGAAGGTAATATAGTGTCAGCTTGTAGGTTAGGAAGTTGCCTATATTTACAGGGTTCTCAGCTGCTATATGAAATACACCAATGTAGGAATTGGAGGGGCCTATAACAGAGATATCATCCATTTCTCATATAATTATCTTTTATAGCATCTAGAGTAGTGTACCTTGATTTAGTTAACAGGAGTTAAGAAGCAGCGGTCTTAATAAAGCTGCTCCTTAACTCATTAGCCTGCTCTGAGGCTGTGAATATCAATCCGCCCAATCACATACAATCTGGTTGATTGACACCCCCTGCTAGCAGCATTGCAGGGGGTGGCATTGCACAAGCAGTTCACCAGAACTGCTTGTGCAATGTTAAATGCCGACAGCGTATGCTGTCGTCATTCAACGATGTCTGGCGGACATGATCGCTACAGCAAATCGTGTCCGTCCGACAGTTAGTAAATCGGCCCCTACGACTTTAATCCACTCTCTCATCATTTCTTGCCTTGACTATTGCAACTCCATTCTCTCCAGCCTCCCTAGCTGCCGTCTATCTCTCTTAAAATAATAAATAATAAAGGCCTTTACCAGGCTGATCTTCCTTACACGTCACTCCTCATCTGCTGCACCTCTCTGCCAGTCTCTTTGCTGGCTTCCTCTAACCTCCAGAATTAAACATAAAATCCCGACTCAAACTTTTAAAGCTCTCCATAACACTGCTCCACCCTATATCTCCAACCTAGTCTCCAGATACTCTCCCTCCCGTCCCCTTCGCTCTGCTCTTGACCTCCTTCTCTCCTCCTCTCTTGTTACTTCCTCTCATTCCCGTCTACAAGACTTCTCCAGACTGGCCCCTATTTTGTGGAACTCTTTGCCTCACTTTACACGACTCTCCCCTAGTTTTCAAAATTTCAAGCGCTCCTTAAAGACTCTACTGTTCTTGGAGGAATATAATATACACTAACATTTTCCTATCGTAGTTCCTCTCCTCCTTTTAGCTATCCCCTTGAACCCCCTTAGCATGTAAGCCTACAAGCCTATCTGATTTGTAGATCACCTTCATGAGAGATGATTTACATCAGTGATACTCGTGGCAGGACCCTCTATCCCTTTGTCTCTCAAATTTGTCATCTTGCATATTAGACCCATGTCTTTAGTGCTGCAGAATCTGTTCGTGCTCTACAAATAACTGATAATAATAAAAAAAAAATTGAAAAAGAGGACATTTTAAAATATGTTATTGCAAGCCTCCCATCATTTACTAGAGGCTTTCCAGGATAGGATGGTGTATGCAAGGCAAGAGGGTGTTAGGCTAGGAATGTGTAATCGGTGGACAGTCTCTGGAACTCAGGACATTTGTTTTGGCTTTGTAAACTGTGGGTGTCACATTGGGTGGACAAGATCTAGGAATGCTGGGATATACAGGGGGGTAGTTATCAACGTGTCTATTTTACCTGTCTTCGCCGGCCCAATACGCCCGCCTAAGCTCGCCTCACATCGCCGCCGCGGACCTGCAAAAATTCGCCTAAGTTATCAAAAAAGCTGTCAAAAAGCCACGCGCCAAGTACGGGGCGATGAGCAGCGGACTGTGAGAGTTATCACTCATCCGATCTCGCTGCTCTTCAGCTTTTTTACAGCTTTATTGCTAGCCTGTCACTAAGCACCCACACTAAACTACACTGTTCTACCCCCTATACCGGCGCCCCCGGAGCCTCCCGCAACTAAATAAAGTTATTACCCCCTAAACCGCCACTCCAAGACCCCGCTGCAACTCTTATAAATGTATTAACCCCTAAACCACCGCTCCCGGAGCCCACCGCCGCAACCTACATTATACCTAGTAACTCCTATCCTATAGCATTTCCTGCCCAATAACAGGCAAGAAGCATTCTGGAGCCTCCTGCTATAGATTATGATGTCTCACACACTACATCCTCTGATTGTCTGCTGCACCCACAAAATATTGATGGAAGATTAAAGGCTCCAAAAACAGGAAGTGGAGTTATTTAAGAGTCAGCACTATTGCCTGAAATGCAAGTCTGTCGAATGATCTGAGATAAGGAGGCAGTCAGCAGAAGCTTAGATAAAAGGTGTGTCTCCTGAATAAACTCTACTGTGAATCGTGGATGCGCTGTTTTCTTGTTTCTCCTACACATAGTTTATTGCTAGCCTGTCACTAAGCACCCACACTAAACTACACTGTTCTACCCCCTATACCGGCGCCCCCGGAGCCTCCCGCAACTAAATAAAGTTATTACCCCCTAAACCGCCACTCCAAGACCCCGCCACAACTCTTATAAATGTATTAACCCCTAAACCACCGCTCCCGGAGCCCACCGCCGCAACCTACATTATACCTAGTAACCCCTATCCTGCCCCCCTATACCGTCGCCCTCTATAATAAAGTTATTAACCCCTATCTTGCTGATCCCGCACCTCGCCGCAACTAAATAAATAGTTTAACCTCTAAACTGCCGCTCCCTGACCCCGCCATAACCTATATTAAATTTATTAACCCCTATCCTGCCCCCCCTACACCGTCGCCACCTATAATAAATGTATTAACCCCTATCCTGCCCCCCACTACACCGCCGCCACTGTAATAAAATTATTAACCCCTAAACCTAAGTCTAACACTAACCCTAACACCCCCTAACTTAAATATTAATTAAATCAATCTAAATAATATTTCTATTATGAACTAAATTAATCCTATTTAAAACTAAATACTTACCTTTAAAATAAACCCTAATATAGCTACAATATAAATAATAATTATATTGTAGCTATCTTAGGATTTATTTTCAGTTTACAGGCAAATTTCAATTTATTTTAACTAGGTACAATAGCTATTAAATAGTTATTAACTATTTAATAGCTAACCTAGCTAAAATAAAGAGAAATTAACCTGTAAAATAAAAACTAACCTAAGTTACAATTACACCTAACACTACACTATACTTTAATAAATTATTCCTATTTAAAACTAAATACTTACCTGTAAAATAAACCCTAAGATTGCTACAATGTAATTAATAATTACATTGTAGCTATCTTAGGATTTATATTTATTTTACAGGTAACTTTGTATTTATTTTAGCTAGTTAGAATAGTTATTAAATAGTTATTAACTATTTAATAACTACCTAGCTAAAAGAAATACAAAATTACCTGTAAAATAAATCCTAACCTAAGTTACAATTAAACCTAACACTACACTATCATTAAATTAATTAAATAAATTAACTACAAATAACTACAATTAAATACAATTACATAAACTAACTAAAGTACAAAAAATAAAAAAAGCTAACTTACAAAAAATAAAAAAATAAGTTACAAACATTTTAAAAATATTACAACAATTTTAAGCTACTTACACCTAATCTAAGCCCCCTAAAAAAATAACAAACCCCCCAAAATAAAAAAATGCCCTACCCTATTCTAAATCAAAAAAGTTCAAAGCTCTTTTACCTTACCAGCCAATAGAATGCGAGCTCAATCTGATTGGCTGATTGGATCAGCCAATCGGATTGAACTTGAATCTGATTGGCTGATTCAATCAGCCAATCAGATTTTTCCTACCTTAATTCTGATTGGCTGATAGAATCCTATGAGCCAATCGGAATTGAAGGGACGCCATCTTGGATGACGTCCCTTAAAGGAGCCTTCATTCATCGGTAGTCCGTCGGTAAAGAAGGATGTTCCGCGTCGGCGGGATGAAGATTGAAGACCCCGCTTGGAAGATGACATCGCCCGGATAGAAGACTTCTTCAGCGCCTCTTGGAAGATGACATCGCCCGGATGGAAGACTTCTTCAGCGCCGACTGGAGGATCACTTCATTGGATGGAAGATTTTTTCAGCGCCGCTTGGAGGATAACTTCTGCCGCTCCGGGTCTCCTCTTCAGTTCCATCGCTGCTCGGCTGAGTGAAGACGACTCAAGGTAGGATGATCTTCAGGGGGGTAGTGTTAGGTTATTTTAAGGGGTGTTTGGGTTAGATTAGGGGTATGTGGGTGGTGGGTTTTAATGTTGGGGGGGTTGTATTTTTCTTTTACAGGCAAAAGAGCTGAATTCTTTGGGGCATGCCCCACAAAAGGCCCTTTTAAGGGCTGGTAAGGTAAAAGAGCTTTGAACTTTTTTAATTTAGAATAGGGTAGGGCATTTTTTTTATTTTGGGGGGGTTTGTTATTTTATTAGGGGGCTTAGATTAGGTGTAAGTAGCTTAAAATTGTTGTAATATTTTTTAAATGTTTGTAACCTATTTTTTATTTTTTTTGTAACTTAGCTTTTTTTTTTTTGTACTTTAGTTAGTTTATGTAATTGTATTTAATTGTAGTTATTTGTAGTTAATTTATTTAATTTATTTAAGTATAGTGTAGTGTTAGGTGTAATTGTAAATTGTTTTTAGACACTGGGCAGTAGTTCATTAACGTTTACAATCACTTTATGTTCCTTTTTTTTTTTATAAATCTTTTTATTAAGGTTATAAGGCATAGAGAATATCAAAATAAAAATGAGGTTACATAGTATTAGTGGGAATACACAGGAATTAACAGATTGATATGACATTTAAAATGACATGTTTTATGCGTCTAAGTCTAGACGTGGGCTATTGAGCTTTTTGTGGCCTAAGTAGTACAGTGGCAAAGAAACCTGACATAACAGATCTCACGTCTTATAAGTAATATAACAATATTAAGGCATATCAGCTCTGCATATAGGCCTCTTGAAGATGAAATCTATATCTAACCTCTTTTTATATTTTAAACAGCTTTTTCCCAGTCTGGCAAACAACCACCGTTGGGCTATCAATATGAGGCTTATTTATATTTGGGAGTATTATAGTCAAAAATTTCGGAGCTCAATGGAATATAATAGAAAGGTATGCCTTGGTAAAAGTGAAGTACTGTATATAGGAGAAAGGGGCTCGTTAATGAAAAACTAGCATCAAGTGACTATAATAGCAATTAAAGGGTATGGGTCGTAGGATGCATTTTCCTTTGTTTACCAAGCAAACTATATAGGTGGGGGGTGGGGGGGTGGAGTTAGCAATGGGAAGTCTGGGGCATTTTCAGATAATGATAAAGTAAATAGTTCAAAATTTACTTAAATTTTGTAGTGATAGTAATGATAGAAGTAGTAGTAGTATTCTCCTCTTGTAGCGGGTTCTTAGGCAGCATACTTCTCCTTGTGTTGGGCTAGGGGGTAGATCCCTGAAACTACGTAAAATATATAAGGAGGTGTAAGATGGGTATTAGGATGCTAGTGAAGGTAATATAGTGTCAGCTTGTAGGTTAGGAAGTTGCCTATATTTACAGGGTTCTCAGCTGCTATATGAAATACACCAATGTAGGAATTGGAGGGGCCTATAACAGAGATATCATCCATTTCTCATATAATTATCTTTTATAGCATCTAGAGTAGTGTACCTTGATTTAGTTAACAGGAGTTAAGAAGCAGCGGTCTTAATAAAGCTGCTCCTTAACTCATTAGCCTGCTCTGAGGCTGTGAATATCAATCCGCCCAATCACATACAATCTGGTTGATTGACACCCCCTGCTAGCAGCATTGCAGGGGGTGGCATTGCACAAGCAGTTCACCAGAACTGCTTGTGCAATGTTAAATGCCGACAGCGTATGCTGTCGTCATTCAACGATGTCTGGCGGACATGATCGCTACAGCAAATCGTGTCCGTCCGACAGTTAGTAAATCGGCCCCTACGACTTTAATCCACTCTCTCATCATTTCTCGCCTTGACTATTGCAACTCCATCCTCTCCAGCCTCCCTAGCTGCCGTCTATCTCTCTTAAAATAATAAATAATAAAGGCCTTTACCAGGCTGATCTTCCTTACACGTCACTCCTCATCTGCTGCACCTCTCTGCCAGTCTCTTTGCTGGCTTCCTCTAACCTCCAGAATTAAACATAAAATCCCGACTCAAACTTTTAAAGCTCTCCATAACACTGCTCCACCCTATATCTCCAACCTAGTCTCCAGATACTCTCCCTCCCGTCCCCTTCGCTCTGCTCTTGACCTCCTTCTCTCCTCCTCTCTTGTTACTTCCTCTCATTCCCGTCTACAAGACTTCTCCAGACTGGCCCCTATTTTGTGGAACTCTTTGCCTCACTTTACACGACTCTCCCCTAGTTTTCAAAATTTCAAGCGCTCCTTAAAGACTCTACTGTTCTTGGAGGAATATAATATACACTAACATTTTCCTATCGTAGTTCCTCTCCTCCTTTTAGCTATCCCCTTGAACCCCCTTAGCATGTAAGCCTACAAGCCTATCTGATTTGTAGATCACCTTCATGAGAGATGATTTACATCAGTGATACTCGTGGCAGGACCCTCTATCCCTTTGTATCTCAAATTTGTCATCTTGCATATTAGACCCATGTCTTTAGTGCTGCAGAATCTGTTCGTGCTCTACAAATAACTGATAATAATAAAAAAAAAATTGAAAAAGAGGACATTTTAAAATATGTTATTGCAAGCCTCCCATCATTTACTAGAGGCTTTCCAGGATAGGATGGTGTTTGCAAGGCAAGAGGGTGTTAGGCTAGGAATGTGTAATCGGTGGACAGTCTCTGGAACTCAGGACATTTGTTTTGGCTTTGTAAACTGTGGGTGTCACATTGGGTGGACAAGATCTAGGAATGCTGGGATATACAGGGGGGTAGTTATCAACGTGTCTATTTTACCTGTCTTCGCCGGCCCAATACGCCCGCCTAAGCTCGCCTCACATCGCCGCCGCGGACCTGCAAAAATTTGCCTAAGTTATCAAAAAAGCTGTCAAAAAGCCACGCGCCAAGTACGGGGCGATGAGCAGCGGACTGTGAGAGTTATCACTCATCCGATCTCGCTGCTCTTCAGCTTTTTTACAGCTTTATTGCTAGCCTGTCACTAAGCACCCACACTAAACTACACTGTTCTACCCCCTATACCGGTGCCCCCGGAGCCTCCCGCAACTAAATAAAGTTATTACCCCCTAAACCGCCACTCCAAGACCCCGCCGCAACTCTTATAAATGTATTAACCCCTAAACCACCGCTCCCGGAGCCCACCGCCGCAACCTACATTATACCTAGTAACCCCTATCCTGCCCCCCTATACCGTCGCCCTCTATAATAAAGTTATTAACCCCTATCTTGCTGATCCCGCACCTCGCCGCAACTAAATAAATAGTTTAACCTCTAAACTGCCGCTCCCTGACCCCGCCGTAACCTATATTAAATTTATTAACCCCTATCCTGCCCCCCCTACACCGTCGCCACCTATAATAAATGTATTAACCCCTATCCTGCCCCCCACTACACCGCCGCCACTGTAATAAAATTATTAACCCCTAAACCTAAGTCTAACACTAACCCTAACACCCCCTAACTTAAATATTAATTAAATAAATCTAAATAATATTTCTATTATGAACTAAATTAATCCTATTTAAAACTAAATACTTACCTTTAAAATAAACCCTAATATAGCTACAATATAAATAATAATTATATTATTATATAACTTCTGCCGCTCCGGGTCTCCTCTTCAGTTCCATCGCTGCTCGGCTGAGTGAAGACGACTCAAGGTAGGATGATCTTCAGGGGGGTAGTGTTAGGTTATTTTAAGGGGGGTTTGGGTTAGATTAGGGGTATGTGGGTGGTGGGTTTTAATGTTGGGGGGGTTGTATTTTTCTTTTACAGGCAAAAGAGCTGAATTCTTTGGGGTATGCCCCACAAAAGGCCCTTTTAAGGGCTGGTAAGGTAAAAGAGCTTTGAACTTTTTTAATTTAGAATAGGGTAGGGCATTTTTTTATTTTGGGGGGGTTTGTTATTTTATTAGGGGGCTTAGATTAGGTGTAAGTAGCTTAAAATTTTTTTTTGTACTTTAGTTAGTTTATGTAATTGTATTTAATTGTAGTTATTTGTAGTTAATTTTATTTAATTTATTTAAGTATAGTGTAGTGTTAGGTGTAATTGTAAATTAGGTTAGTTTTTATTTTACAGGTTAATTTCTCTTTATTTTAGGTAGGTAAGCTATTAAATAGTTAATAACTATTTAATAGCTATTGTACCTAGTTAAAATAAATTGAAATTTGCCTGTAAAATAAAAATAAATCCTAAGATAGCTACAATATAATTATTATTTATATTGTAGCTATATTAGGGTTTATTTTAAAGGTAAGTATTTAGTTTTAAATAGGATTAATTTAGTTCATAATAGAAATATTATTTAGATTTATTTAATTAATATTTAAGTTAGGGGGGTGTTAGGGTTAGACTTAGGTTTAGGGGTTAATAAATTTATTACAGTGGCGGCGTGTAGTGGGGGGCAGGATAGGGGTTAATAAATGTATTATAGGTGGCGACGGTGTAGGGGGGCAGATTAGGGGTTAATAAATTTAATATAGGTTGCGGCAGGGTCCGGGAGCGGCGGTTTAGGGGTTAAACTATTTATTTAGTTGCGGCAAGGTGCGGGATCGGCAGGATAGGGGTTAATAACTTTATTATAGAGGGCGGCGGTATAGGGGGGGCAGGATAGGGGTTACTAGGTATAATGTAGGTGGCGGTGGGCTCCGGGAGCAGCGGTTTAGGGGTTAATACATTTATTATAGTTGCAGCGGGGTCAGGGAGCGGCGGTTTAGGGGTTAATATGTATAGAGTAGCTTGCGGTGGGCTCCGGGAGCGGCGGTTTAGGGGTTAATACATTTATTATAGTTGCGGTGGGCTCCGGGAGCAGCGGTTTAGGGGGTAATAACTTTATTTAGTTGCGGCGGTGTAGGGGGGGACAGATTAGGGGTGTTTAGACTCGGGGTACATGTTAGAGTGTTAGGTGCAGACATCTCCCATAGGAATCAATGGGATGTCAGGCAGCAGCGAACTTGTACTTTCGCTATGGTCAGACTCCCATTGATTCCTATGGGATCTGCCGCCAGGGCGGCGGATTGAAAACCAGGTACGCTGGGCTGGAAAAGTGCCGAGCGTACCTGCTAGTTTTTTGATAACTAGCAAAAGTAGTCAGATTGTGCCGAACTTGTGTGCGGAACATCTGGAGTGACGTAAGAATCGATCTTTGTCGGACTGAGTCTGGCGGATCGAAGTTTACGTCACAAAATTCTACTTTTGCCGGTCTCTAGCCTTTGATAACTAAGGCCACAAATACGCTGCGGAATTCCAGCGTATTTGAGGTTGACGGCTTGATAACTAGGCCCCACAGTATGTAATAGTAAAATGGATGTTTCTCTCAAGAATGTGCACTGTGCATAAGCATCAATCTGAGCAGTCATTATGCTCTAAGATCAGGTCAAGTGGCATGTAAAGGAAACTGATCTCAAAGGTAGATATATCTGGAGGCAAACGCTTCTTATATAAACATATTAACACATTTTAGCAACATTTTGCTAGTGTCAAATAGCACTGACACTTTAAGTCCCTTTAATTCTGAAAATGTTTAACCTTTAGAGTATTTCTAACGTTATAATAACTAATTTGCAGAAGCTTGTGGTTTTCTAGCTGTCTTGACTAGACTGTAAAATACACAAAAACTACACATATTTATCAGTGTTTTTGTAGTCTGGGAAATTTCTCTTAAAAAGACTCAGCAGTAACACAACATTGTGATGCTTTAACACATTATAGTGTTGTAACATTTTATTATTGCATGTGATTATAGGTCTGATGATCAAACACTTGCAGACATGGAGAGAAATCACACAAAATTATTGGGGGTCTTTTTTTAACATTACATGGTAAATGTGGGTGTCTCTTTCTTATCAATAATTCTGTATAGCTTGATAAACCATTTTGAAGCTAAAACGAGCATTTCTAAAATAATTTGATTGACCTTGTAGCACTGGATCACTGATAATCTTTCCTGAGTAGAAAGTTTTAAATCATTGTGCCCTATGTGCTTAAATGGACATGAAACACATTTTCTTGCTTTTATGATTCAGATATAGCACACATTTTCCAATGTATTTCTATTACCAAATTTGCTTTATCCATTCATCCACCATTCGTATCCTTTGTTGAAGGAGTGGAAATGCATTAACGGTAGTTAGCTTAACATGTCCGGTGACATGACAATGACAAGAGGCCTATATCTGCAGCCACCAATCAGCAGCTAGCTCCCATGCTGCTCCTACCTAGGTATGATTTTCAACAAAGGATACCAAGAGAGAAAAGCAAATTTCAGATTTCATAGAAGTAAAGTTGAAAGTTGTTTAAAATTGCATGTTATGTTTGAATCATGAAAGTTTAAATTCAACTTTACTGTCCCGTTACCCTTCGCAAAGTCGTTACTCTTCAGCACCAAGCATGTTGCCAAACTGGTTCTGATTGGTGGCTATATGCATATGCTGCTTTGATTGGCCCATTAGCAAGAATGATAATGAACTGAGGATCCTAAACAGACTATAATTTTGTATGTAACCCCTTTTCCTGGGTTAAATACATATTTACGCTTAAGCTTTAGCACAATAATAAAATACTCTAACACATAAAAGCCTGCTACTAAGGTCATGCAATGATGTGACTCATATATGCAATGGTTACAAGATATAAAGAAAATAGAGAAAAACGTTTGAAGTGGGAGGAAGTGGAGCCAAGCTTGACAGAATGGAACAGAAGGGAATCTAAACAAATCAGCTTCAGAGAAAAAAATCTGGTGCTACAACAGAAGCATTGCAGTAGCTAATAAAAAAAAACAAAATTAAAAGATAAATGTGTTATTAAATTTAACATGAACTCTGATTTCTTCACATTAACGGATATTATACAAATGTATAATTGCTATTTGTTATATATTGTTCATAGTCTGGGTTTTCTCTCATATCTGCTTTCTATAATTATTTTTAAGCATCCTGTACTCTGGGAAGACATCTGCCACTGTCCATATCTGAGAATTGCCTCACCTTATTCCTCCCTTTTGCTGGCTGAAAATGTGGGTGGTGTAACAGCTGCGAGAGAGTTGGTATGAGAGCTTGCCTTAGTGCAACAGGAGCAGCTGATGAGTGTATAATAGGATTAATATCTGACTAGACATGCCATGTGCAGGTGACCCTAGTACTATTGCAGTCACAACTAGTAGACATACTATTGAAATGACTTCTATCGTAGGAGTCACTGTGTGTGGGGTGGCACATAGTAAGTGGCACATTTTTTTAGGAACGGTCTGGAACCCTTAACCATATTGTTTTATGTTATGGGATCTTTAACATGTTTTCTTCAATAGCTGGATACCATTATTGAATTTCTATGTACTGTAAAAAGAAATTTTCTAAATTAAAAAAAATATACAAATTATTGTTGGTTTAATAAGATATATAGCATAGCTTATGCTCGTCCTTGTTGGTTTAATAAGATATATAGCATGGCTTATGCTCGTCCTTGTGCTAAAAAAAACTATCCCCCCTGATCTCATATTTATTTATGTTAAATGTAATCATTTATTTTAGGTGTTTAATAGAATTATACTATTTTTAGTACTGTTTAAATTTATACAATTTGTATTTTTTTCATCGTCCAACACCTATTTAAAATTTAGCATCTCCGGTTTGATATAGAGAAGCGATAGATAAAAGGGTTAAAATGTGCAGTCAAGATTTGAGCAATAATTTTGGTTTAGTAAGTTATTTAAAAAAACATTATATACAATAAAATTGCATAATCATCAAATACATATTAAAAAGACAATGCAGCAACACAGTCGGAATTTCAAATTTGCAGTAGATTGTTTTCTGAATAGTTTCAGTTACTTTAATTTCCCTGCCCCTTGTATCATGTGACAGCCATTAGCCAATTGCAAAATGCATATACGTATATACTGCAAACTCTTGCACTAGCTTAGTAGGAACATTTGCCTCAGAAAGTGTGCATATTTTGATAATGGAAGTAGATTGGAAAGTTGTTTTTTCAATTGCATGCTCTATCTGATTCATGACATTTTAATGTTGGCTTTGGTGTCCCTTTAAAGGATGGACCAAAAAAGTTTTTTTATTTCTTTTTAGGTCTTTTAATTCTGTTTGTGTTACAAACATATCTTAAGGGGCCATAATACTTGAAAGTGATGCAGTATATCTGTAAAAAGCTGAATAGAAAATATCACCTGAACACAGGGGCGTATTTAGGTTTTGTGCTGCCCTAGGCACGCAACATTCTGCTGCCCCCCCCCCATAATATTTTTGGGGCAGGGTGTAAAAAATAAAAAAATAAATGTCTTTTTAAGTAGATGTTCATCAGGGCTTGCATTCACTCTGGTTACACACACACATATATATATAGACATTATTTTGCAAGTCAGATGATTAAAGTGTTTATATCAGAAAAAAATATCCTTCACTGTATGATAGTTTGTCAGTAGGTAGTTGTTTAACCTTAAACATCTTCTTTGGTGATTGAAAGTTACTTAAGCAAAATATCTGCTTGGATAAATATGTAATGAATATACAAACTGGCCTTTAAAAGTACTTAAAAAATACAACAGTAGTTATGATAAGTTTAGGAATTGTATCCTAGGGGATAAAGTCACATGATACAATCATAATAAAGTATATACTTGTATTGTTTCTAAATGTATTAAATGCATACAACATATTTTCAGTTGTATTTTAAGTCACATAGTTGTATAGATTTAGCAATAAATACTTATTCTTTGCATGTATGACAGATAGACAAACAGTAAATGTACTAATCCGTTTAAGTATTTTAATGCATAATGAAGATGTATTGAAGCGAGAAAGGCATATGCTGTTTCACAGTGGTCACAATGTAGTGCACGCTGCACTGTGTAGTCTGTGCGAGTCTCAATCACGCGGTGGAGCCAGGAAGAATACCGCATTCCCTCTCAGTCCAGGCCAGGCTGCGCAAGTGAGCTCCGCCTCCACTGTCACCACGACATGCGCATCCACATACAATCCCATAGGATAGCAATAGCTGGTCCAGCCATTTAAGTCATTTGTAATTGGTTGATTTAGCCACCCGGCTCTGAGTTCAGTAGAGTGGCCCTAGGGACTCAAAATTCTGCTGCCCCTTAAAAATCTGCCTCCCTAGGCACCGGCCTCGTTGGCCTATGCCTTAATACGCCCCTGCCTGAACATCTCTATGTAAAAAAGAAAGATATTTTACCTCAAAAGTTTCTCAGTAGCCACATCCCATTGTAAAGGATTTCTAAGCAGCATATCAGTATATATGTCCCGGGACAGCCCAAGGGGCGAGCTTACACTGTCATCTTATTTCCCTATTCAGTTTAAAGGAAGTTTGCTATGAAATCTCATGAGAGTTAAGTGAAATCTCATGAGATCACAGTAAAAGAGTTCATGACCTCAGCACTGTTGATGCTGATTGGCTGCTGTTCATTTCTTAATTTTTTTTTTTTTTTTTACCTGCAGCTGGGCTGCAGCCAAGTATAACTTTTTACACAGAGCTTACTCTGCTGAGCTGAGGAAATTGTGAGGTAAAATATCTTCCTTTTTTACATAGAGATGCTCAGGTGATATTTTCCTGTCAGCTTTTTATAGTTATACTGCATCAATTTCAAGTGATTTAGCATATGAGTATTATGTCCCTTTAAATCTTTCTTTTTTTCTTTTTTTAAATGGGATGAATACAGATTTTTGTTTTTTAACTACCATTCACATGATTTGCAGTAGAATATGAGCTGTAATTGTTTAATTGTGACTTTAACTATCTTTCAGGAACTTGACACTATTGAGAAAAAATTGAAGGAGCAAACATCCAATTGAATGGCTTGTAGAATGATCTACATCCCCAAAACATCTTTGTGTAGAGCAAGCACAATTAACATGAGGAGATACCAAAGTTCCATGCGCCCTGAAAAGCATTGATGTGGATTATAGAACTACAGATTATTTTCTAGCTCTTTATTCTAGTAATAGTAAATGGATAGAATTAGGACAAGATTTATTATTGCCAGGTTCAACTAATACCAGATTAAATGATACTCTACACAATATGGAATCTTTAATGAACAAGGAATCAACATTTAAGAGGGACATGTGGACTTTGGAACAATACTGATCACTTATTGGTGTAACTAGGAATCCTGAAATTACCTCCTTTAATGTAACTGTCCAATATTTTATTAACAAACGGTGTAGGGTTCTTAGTGACTGTTCTTTTAAACTTATTTATCTTTTTGCAAGACATTACAATATATGCATTCAACTTATGGCATACAATACATTTCTATCCCATAATACTCTACAACTTTGTAAACCGACAGAGTCTTTAACGATATGTTTCGTACTATTGCGTCTCTGTTGTCCATCGGTAAACATAAGCATATCGTATTGATGTGATTCCTATATGTCTCTTTTCTTAGTTTAAACTGAACTTTATTGAATTCAGAATAAGATTAAGGTGTATGTTCACCAGAAAATTAATAAATTCAACATTTTCAAAACTAACTCAACATAATATAAACAAAACAATATAACAGGTCATAGTTCGTTATAAGATGGTGTTACTTCTTCTTCATTGGTTAGGTTCATATTTAGGTTACAAGGATGTGTGTGATTGCATACCGTATTTAGAATATCGGAGGACCCACCTCCATTTATTGACTCCCATTCTTTTTTTTTTTTTTCCTATTTACACCGTACTATGGTTAAAGGTTCTGTAGTGTAAGTTTTAGCTTAATGTTCCTATTTTCCTATCTATTCAGTGTACTGGGGGGGGGGGGTCCATTTTAAACTCATCCCAATAAAATTGCATGAGTTGGAAAAATTCCATTTTCTGTTTTTTATAAAACCCATAACCTTCCATCATGAATAGTTCCTCCACTCTTGCTAGCCACATTTGTTTTGTAATTATGTTTGTAGATTTCCAATGTCTAGAGATAACGGACTTAGCCCCATTAGTTGCTATTTGGAACACTGCCAGTCTAATTTTACATTGTTTACTTGGCTTTGAATTAAAAAGGGCATGTGTAGGTTGTAGCCTAAATCCCTCTCCAAATAGTTTTTTCCCTAATTTCTCCACCTCTCCCCACAAAGGTCTAATCTTACAACAGGTCCACCATATATGTGACATATTACCTTCCGACCAGCATTCCCGCCAGCAAAACCCGTGGTGTTGTTTAAAAATGTTCCGAAGTCTATTTGGTGTGCAATACTATCTGGTTACAATTTTGAAATTTAATTCTAACATCTGGGCCGACATCGATGATTTATGTGTACACTTAAATATTTGTTTCCAGGTTTTTTCATCTATGTTTTCGCTTAGTTCTTGCGTCCATGTGTCAGTATATTTAGGTAGGACCGTGTTTCTGAGGTTACTTATTAATTTCCTAGCTATTGAGAGTGTTTTCGGTATTGGGGACCCTAAGGCAGTGATTTTTAACCTTTTTTATGCCGTGGCACACTTTTTTACATTAAAAAATCCTGTGGCACACCACCATCCCAAAATTTAAAAAAAATCACACATTGTAGCCTAATATATATATATATATATATATATATATATATATATATATATATATATATATACACACACATACATACACACAAACACATACTGTATGTATTGTGCTGTTATGCCATGCCTCCTACAAACTACCCCTGCACTGGGAGTAAAAAACAAGCAAAGTTTAAAAAATATGTCACACTGTTGTCAGTCTGCCACGGCACACCTGAGGATCTCTCACGGCACACTGGTTGAAAAACACTGCCCTAAGGTACATAATTTTTCAAAATGTGTCATATCTCTAAGGAAATCTGTCCTATGTGCAGAAGTCTGTAATAGGTTATGTAGTTGGGAGTATTTCAACCAGCTAGTGAAAATACCGCCCGCTATGTTCTCCAGTTCCTGTCTAGGTTTTAATTTATGGTTTTCTGTAAGGGAGTATATCTGTACTGACCAACCTGTTACCTCACTATCCCCCACTCCAATATCGATTCCCCCTGTAAACTCTGTGTGTAGTGCTACTGGGGACAAAGGGGACTTAAGTGTAGATAAGCCCTTAAAGTTAATCAGTAGTTGGTCCCAATTTCTAAAGACCTGTCGTAGTAATGTGATTTTGTCAATCATAGGGGGTCTATGTTGTTTATCTGTCCAACACAAAGTGCCTACTTGATTCACTTGGAGTAATTGGGAGTCCAATGAAACCCAGGCTTTGGAATTTGATCCATTGAACCAATCCATTATCCGTTGGAGAGTGACTGCATTATAGTACATAGTTGTTAGGTACTCCCATACCACCCTCAGCCAGGGATTTATACATTGTGGTGCTGTTTATTCGTGGTAAGGTATGTCCCTAAATGTATTTATTGATACTTTTTTGCATATTATTAAGAAACCTAGATGATAAGGGAATTGGCGCTGTTTGGAATAAATAAAGCACTCTAGGTAGTATGTTCATTTTCACTGCCTGAGAATTACAATCTACCCCAAATGTGTTTATTTGTTAAGAGTCCAATATATCAATAAAAACAATTTAAAAAAAAATGGAACATACATATCCATATGAGTACTCCAAAGACAAAACAACAAAGCTTATAAAAATGAATTAAACGCCCCGTGACAATTTTTTACAAAAGTGAAAAGCTCTAGTAATGTCAGTATTGAGGGTATGAGAAGGTTCAATGTACATCCTCTTTATGAAGTTTATTGCGTGTTTATGGTATCAGGAGGTATAATACACAGTGTTTATATAGGTGTAACACTGAATGTTGGGACAGGGGTAAGCCATACAGGGGTAAGCCATACAGGGGAAAGTGCATACAGAGGAGGGAAATAAGAACTCCGGGCTGTGGAGCCCCACAAATTTGTCACAAGGCCCCGCAAATGCTAAGAGTGTTCCTGCTTGTTAAACAAGCTGCAGAGTTTAAAAAATATATGGACAATTGCTCTTTTAGGTATATTTTGTTTATGAAATTATCTGTCTCTGTTAATAAAAACCACAATCCAATCAAATGGCCTGAACTTGCAGGGATAGCAAATAGGTTATCTCTATATTTACACAAAATCCACCTTATCTTTTCTCTCACTCTACACACAGTGAAATCAGAATTTAGCGAGAACAATGGAAACATTTGCATTTTATTATTTCTCCGTCTCTCCCCACTCACTGGGAGCTTGATTTCCTCTTATGTTTCTTGTTTAAACACCTTTTCTATAACTAGCATGCAAGTATTTAGATTTGCAGTACCAGTGTGGGTACAATAGGAGTGTGTGGCAGCTGGTGAGAGTTGATGCCCACAGATAAGTATTAGCGCATGTTGCCTTGCAAGTCTTATGAGACTAAGAGGCCTATTTAAGAAATGTCTTGCGGACCTGTGCGGATCAGGTCAGCAAGACATCGCTGAATGCAGAGGGCAATACGCTCTCCGCATTTAACATTGCACCAGCAGCTCACAAGAGCTGCTGGTGCAACGCCGCCCCCTGCAGACTCGCGGCCAATGGGCCGCCAGCAGGGGGTGTCAATCAACCCGATCGTACTCGACCGAGTTGAATTGTTGCGATTCCTGTCCGCCTGCTCAGAGCAGGCGGACAGGGTTATGGAGCAGCGGTCTTTGTGACCGCTGCTTCATAACTGCTGTTTCTGGGGAGTCTGAAGACTCGCCAGAAACACGGAGCGTCAAGCTCCTTTCGGAGCTTGATAGATAGGCCCCTATATTTTTGACTGTCTACCTGAAAATCTGATGATAAGCTTCATTGGTTCAAAGCAAGATATGGCGCCCTCTGGTGCTTTATTTTATGTACTTGTTTGTACTTGAAGGCGACAAACAATCATTCGTGTTTTTCTCTTTTTTTTTTTGGGGTGGGTTTTTGACCGCTGATAGGCATGCTTCAAGTTTGAGCTAATACCAATTGTAGGTTTTCAAGTGTTTTTCGACCTGAAAATGTGTTATCAACTTGCAGAAAGAGGCCCTATTTATTTTGGTGGTGGTGGGGGGGGGGGATTGTGATCACTCACAAAATAATCATGTTGATCAATTAAAACATTTGGCCCAATTAGGAAACGAATATCAGAAAGATATTACTCCATACAAAATCTAAGGATCTATCTATCTGTCTATCCCTCCATCTCTCTCTTTATCTAGCAGTGCAGTAATAATGCAGCCATCATTATATCTGTCAGTTCACTTTTGTGTGGGTTCAGAGAACGTAATCGAAAAGCCCATGTCAGTGGCATAATACTTCCTCCTTTCGGTCTTCTTTTCTCTAGACAGGGCAGGCAGACCTTGGTTTCTCATGTGAGTAGTATTTGTCAAACTTTTTGTAGCAATACCCATAAATGCATCACGTAAATATTTTTAGGTTATAAAAAGTAAGAGGCAATTGGGCATATTTCAGAAAATGACAAATTGATTAAAAATATCTATTTTTTGTTTTCAGGATTTTTTTTATATGCAACAAAACTTTGGAAAAATTAGGGCAACATATAGAAAAAAACAAATACACAATTCACATTATAGCTATTCAATATAAAATCGTTTACGTTAGAAAACTAAATATTATGGGCTAGATTACAAGTGGCGCGCTAACGTTAGAAATATTGCGGGTGCGTTAATTTGTGCACATATTAAAAGTTAAAGAAAAAGCGTTTGATTGAGTGTAATCAAATTTAAAGCACGTTGGGTTTGCGCAACGGAAGAAAAGTTGCTCCAAACACAACATAAATACATTCAAATAAACTGTTACACTGATATAAACACTAGCTGATAAAAATAATATTCATAGAAATATTATTATTTTTTTTTTTTAAAGGGTTTATAGGTATATGGTATATGGCCATATATTTGACTGCAAAAAGCTATAATATATATATATATATATGTCTCAATAATAATTATATATTAATATTTAAAGGGACAGTCTACAGTAGAATTGTTATTGTTTTAAAATATAGATAATCCCTTTATTACCGATTCCCCAGTTTTGCATAACCAACACAGTTATATTAATATACATTTTACCTCTGTGATTACCTTGTATCTAGGAACCTTCTTCCAGCCCCCTGATCACATGACTGTGACTGTTTATTATCTATTGACTTGCATTTAGCATTGTGTTGTGCTAAATCTTAACCCTTTAAGGACACAGCTTTCAGTTTGCTCAATTGTTTTATGACGGAAAAATTCTGTCATATGTCCTTAAGAGGTTAAATAACCCCCTGTGCCTAAACACAGTGTTATCTATATGGTCCACGTGTACTTTCTGTCTCTTTGTGTTGAAAATAAATTTAAAAAGCCTGTGAAAAGAGGCAGCCCTCAAGGGCTTAGAAATCTATCTATAGTATTTATACCTATATATCTTTTCATAAAGATATATAGGTATAGATATATAATTTACATTAACATCAGAAATATATAATCATAATTTTTTTTTATATGTGTAGAACATTGGAATGTAAAATATGCGTAACACTTTTCAAGTTGTGCTCTTTAGGTCTAACGCAGTGTCTGGTTAGCACACATGCAGAATTAGTTATCTGAAGGCACGTTATGCAAATATAACAAATATTGAAAAAATATGAATAATTATTGATAATTATTATACATACTGTAAAATATACATTATATATATTCTATGGAAAATGGCACAATCAGGATCTGATTTATGTGTGCAAACCCAACAGGAGTACAATAATTCTCTATGTGCTCTAATCCAACAAGAGATATCTTAAGGAACGTTATGCATTTATTAAATACAAAATATTTAAAAATATTAATAATGAATGCAAATAATTATTATAGATTTAATAACATTTCTATATGATAATATATATTTTAAGGTTTCTATAATAATTGTTAATATTTTTTTTCTAAGCCCTTGAAGGCCGCCTCTTATCTCAGTGAATTTGGACAATTTTTCATAATTAGACAGGGCTAGTTCATACAAAAGTTCCTGAAAAGACAGAAAAAGAGGAGCGCAACACCATGCACAATAAAGTACAATGGAGATCTAAGTGTAGTTTAAAAACACTTTTAATATATAACAATCGATAAAAAACACATTCACACTATGCAACCTCAAACATGTGAGGTATGTTCTTGCATATACGCTGTAGATAGTCAAAACCGCCAAGCTGTTTAGTCACCCTTCAGTAACAGTATATGTCCAAGCGGATTGGTATCTATTCAGCCAAGGACCTTGTATCACAAACAGGGAAGCGGTACGCTGTATTAAGCCGGCTTCAGTGAAATCCTCTCCAGTCTGATAGCATACGTCCTACGTGTAGTTGATGGGTGTGGCCTAACGTGTTTCGCAAGGCTCCTCCTCGCTTCGTCAGAGGCAATGCCCATCTTGCTCATCTGTTCCCCTTTATGCTCGTCATACCGCCACACCTCCTTATTTCATTGGATGTCCCAGATGTGGGCGGTTTAAATTGCTCCGTATCAAATACATCTTGCTGATCAACACTTTAAAATTCATTGTTGTACACTGGTTAATAAAGTCCATATTTCATGATGGCTAATTTCATATAAAAAAGACACACATCGTACTGCATACTCCATACAGTTAATTAATCAGAAAACATTACCCAAATATAATATGAAAAATACATATATAAAAAACAATTAGTAAAAAAATATAAATTATTATACAACAGAAGAACTCATATTGTATCCATATATGCTTATAGAGCAACCTACTCGCTCTTATCTGTATATACCTATACAAACTGCCCTAAAGCTAATACATATTGTGTTTAATAATATATAATCCACAATAATAAATTATAACATCATATAGTGAATCTTAAAAGGAGAGGGGAAGTGGGACAAGAAGGGGTTAGGTAGCACTCATTCCAATTCGTATTGTAATACTGTTGAAAAGTGATTCAACTATATAGATAGACTAATTTAAAAACTTAAATTTTATTGCTCACTTATTAAAATGTAATAAACATTACCACCAGAAATATAATCTTAATATATATAAAAAAAGTCTCTTCATAAACAGATAATGCAGCGCACTAGAGAAGGAAAGGAAACACAGTTCAACCACCCCCCTGTATTCCTGGCCGGTATCAGGATACCCCGGCTTCACATATATTCACATCATATAGTGTCATTACGTCATATCCCAAAGAATCTCCTCATAGGTTCAACACCTAATATTGAGAAGTGGGGGATTACATCTAGATCTCATGTCCCCCACCCACACAAAATTTGTCATATATCAAGAAATGCTGCTAGGTCTATGTCACGGTTCAGACCAACCGGATCCATAGATCCCAGCCTATGGATCCAGTAGGTCTCCCGCTGTCTCAAACGATGTAGATGATCACCACCCCTAATAGAGCTTTTGACATGCTCAATGGCCAAAAAATAGTAAGCCCTGTACTGTCTTTGCCATGTATTTCCAATGAGCTGACACACCATGGCTATCTAGGCCATTGTCTATATTTCTAAGATGCTCATTAAAACGAGTTTTCACAGGACACTTTGTGCGACCTATATAGATCTTGTCACATGTGCATCTTAGAAGATAGACCACATAGCATGTTTTACAGGTCATAAGTCATTTGACCTTATATGTTGATTCTCCTTCTTTTATTCCAAAGGACTGGGTGGTTTTTCTCATGTGGGCACAATACCTACAACGTTTCATTCCACATTTGAAAAAAACCCTGTGTGTTCTTTTCTAACCAATTATTGGGCTTTATAGATTTCAACATAATTGGACTGATTCTATTCTTAATATTTGAACTCCTCTTAAAAATAACCTGTCCCTTTTCATTAAGGATATCTTTTAAGATTGGATCTTGCATCAGGATTGGCCAATGTTTTTTCATAGCCTTCTCAATCTCCCTTGATGCTCTATTAAATTTCGTCACTATCTGAATTTTCCTTTTTCTACCACTGACATCTCCTTTCTCTTTAGTCTTAATGAGCCTATCTCTATCCATGTTTCCCACTTTTTCCTGAATCTTTTCCAAATGGTGCCCTTGGTATCCTTTTGCTAGGAATCTATTAGTGATTACTTCTGCAGCTAGTTCATGTGTGCCATATAGATAACATTGTGCTCACTTCAGTGGAATTATTTAGCACTGATTGGCTAAAAAGGAAGTGTAACAACTGTATTAATATAACGGTGTTGGTTATGCAAATTTGGGTAATAAAGATATGATAACTAATTCTGCATGTGTGCTAACCCGGCACCTCGTTAGACCTAAAACGAGCAACCCGAAGAGAGTTACGCATGTTTTACATTTCAACGTTTTTCACATGGATTTTTAATTTTTTTTAATATTAAATATATATTTCTATGTATACCTGATAATGTTAAAGTGATATAGATATATATATATATATGAACAGCTATACAAGTATAGATATATACAGATATACATGGAAATATCAATTTAAAATAAAAGTAACATTTTCCTGTATATGAAGAACATTTGAATGTGAAATATTAATTAACTCCTAACTCCCTAACTCCTGTAGGGGTAGTGATAAGTGTTAGGGTTTTTTATCCCCTGTGCTTTTCATTGAAATCTGCAGAGAAAAAGTTAGCGCGGTCACAATATTCAAAATCCTTTCGTTAACGAGCTTCAGGTTTCGCTCACACAAACGTTTTACTTTCAAATTGTAATTTTTGTGCTAACTCATGCGTGAAAAATCTTTACTTCTGGCGGTGCTATGGCTCGAGTGAAAGAGCTAAATAGTGCGCCACTTGTAATCTAGCTCTATGATGGAAATTATATTCATATTACTGAAGATGTTCATTTAATTTCATATAGAAAATATAACAATTTTTTTTGCTATTTAAGACATTCGCAAGAAACTGAACAACAAACTGCCACCTACGTGAATTCAAAGAATAACAAACAAATACATGTATGAACTTGTGTTACTACATTTGTTCATATTTTTATACTTTGGAACATTACTATATAAACCCTTTAACCACTGGACTCTACCACCACACTTAACCACTGGACTCTACCACCACACTTAACCACTGGACTCTACCACCACACTTAACCACTGGACTCTACCACCACACTTAACTCCCGAATCGTTGGACCCCCACATTAAATATCCAAATTTCTCAACCCCCACAACACTTAACCCTGTAACCGACTTAACCCCCTAAACATTATACAAATTAGTTCACAATCTATCAACGTGGGTTTACCTCATCCTGTGGTTCCTTGCCAGCAATCTGGTTTCACTCTTCGATTCTCATTTAAAGACTTCTCCACTGTTATTTTTTCTTCTATAAATTACCATTGATTCTATTGGTTAATTTGAAATTTCTGTATATGTGTGTACTTGCGTATATATACTGTATGTATGTGAATGTGTGTAAATATACTGTATGTATGTGTATAAATACTGTGTGTGTGTGTGTATGTATATGGGTGTATATATACTGCATGTATGTGTATGTGTGTAAATATATATACTGTATATACATACAGAGAGAAGTGCACTCACAGGAACGAACAACCAGCTCAATAACATTGTTAGCCTGTTCTATGGTGGTTTACCACCTGGGTGCAACTTCTTTTAGCCCAGCAATGCTTTACACAGAGTAGCACTTTCCTGTAGTATATCAGTCTGAACCCGCCTATTACGGTCAGTCCAGCGCCAAAATACCAGGCAATTCCTCTCTGAACAAGGAACACAGCAACCCCAGACGATTGTTTTGGCCTTCATTGGGCCTCGTCAGTGAGGTGTAGCAGTATTCCTCTAAGCACACTGAGCAAGGAGTCCACATCTGGTTTCCCCTTTTTCCCATAGGGAGACTAAATACACACAGAGAGAAACACACTCACAGGAACGAACAACTGTCTCAATATTATTGTTAGCCTGTTCTATGGCGATTTACCACCTGGGTGCAACTTCTTTTAGCCCAGCAATGCTTTTCACAGAGTAGAATTTCCTGTAGTATATCAGTCTGATCACGCCTATTACAGTCAGTCCACCGAAATACCAGGCAATTCCTCTCTGAACAAGGAACACAGCAACCCCAGACGATCATTTTGGCCTTCATTGGGCCTCGTCAGTGAGGTGTAGCCATATTCCTCTAAGCAAACTGAGCAAGGAATCCACATCTGGTTTCCCCTTTTTCCCTTAGGGAGACTAAATACATACAGAGAAAAGTGCACTCACAAGAACGAACAACCAGCTCAATACCATTATTAGCCTGTTCTATGGCGATTTACAACCTGGGTGCAACTTATTTTAGCCCATCAATGCTTTTCACAGAGTAGAACTTTCCTGGAGTATATCAGTCTGATCCCGCCTATTACAAAATACCAGGCAATTCCTCTCTGAACAAGGAACCTAGCAACCCCAGAAGATCGTTTCGGCCTTCATTGGGCCTCGTCAGTGAGGTGCAACCATATTCCTCTAAGCACACTATATATATATATATATATATATATATATATATATATATATATACACATAATATGTATGTGTGTAAATATACTGTAATATACAGAGGCCTTGTTCGCTTCACATGTTTGGGGCACATTGTTTTTGCATTGTCTCACAGCAATAAATTTGGATTTCTATACTGCTGCTACCTGGTGTCTGCCTCTTCTGTTGTTAAATAAACTGTATGTTTGTGTATGTGTGTATAAATACTGTGTGTATATGTGTGTATATACTGCATATGTATGTATGTATGTAAATATACTGTACGTATATATATACTGTATATATATATATATATATTTGTATACTATGTGTTTGTGTGTAAATATACTGTGTGTGTGTGTGTGTATAGATAAATAATGTGTGTACGTGTGTGTGTATACTGTATACACACTGTATATGTATGTATATACTACATGTATGTGTGTAAACATACTGTATGTTTGTATGTGTATGTGTGTGTGCATATACTGTATATATGTGTGTATGTTTGCATATATACTGCATGTATGTGTATGTGTATGTGTGTAAATATACTGTATTTTTTTGTATGTGTATTTATATAATATATATATACATACATACACACACTGTATAACTGTATATATGTGTAAATATACTGTATTTTGTGTATGTGCGTATAAATACTGTATGTATATGTGTGTGTGTATACTGCATATGTGTGTATGTGTGTATAAATGCTGCCTGTTTGTGTATGTATATATATATATATATATATATATATTGTGTATGTATGTAAATATAATGTATGTATGTGTATATATATTATGTGTATGTGTGTAAATATAATGTATGTATGTGTGTATATATTATGTGTATGTGTGTAAATATAATGTATGTATGTGTATATATATTATGTGTATGTGTGCAAATATAATGTATGTATGTGTATATATATTATGTGTATGTGTGTAAATATAATGTATGTATGTGTATATATACAGTATTATGTGTATGTATGTAAATATAATGTATGTATGTGTATATATATTATGTGTATGTGTGTAAATATAATGTATGTATGTGTATACATATTATGTGTATGTATGTAAATATAATGTATGTATGTGTGTATATATTATGTGTTTGTATGTAAATATAATGTATGTATGTGTATATATATTATGTGTATGTATGTAAATATAATGTATGTATGTGTATATATATTATGTGTATGTAAGTAAATATAATGTATGTATGTGTGTATATATTATGTGTATGTGTGTATATATACTGCCTGTTTGTGTATCTGTATATATATATATATATATATAAATATATATTGTGCATGTATGTAAATATAATGTATGTATGTGTATATATACCGTATTATGTGTATGTATGTAAATATAATGTATGTATGTGTATATATATTATGTGTATGTATGTAAATATAATGTATGTATGTGTATATATATATTATGTGTATGTGTGTAAATATACTGTATGTTTGTGTACGTGTGTATATACTGCATGTACTGTATATGTGTATTGCTACTGTATGCATTTGTAAAAAATAATATAATAGGGAGAGAGCCCAGATCCCTTCACTAATCAACACAATTATTTTCATTAAACATGGTGCAGACCCTCAAAAAACGTTAAAACACCTAAGCAATAGAAAGAAGCCAGTATACAAATCCTAGTATCCTGAAAAAGAGAGGATATTCAGCACTCTTTTTTTTATTACCCTTTATTAGAAAAAAAGGTACAAAAAACACAATTCCCAGCATATTAGGCTTAATCTGGGGCGATCATCCCTACAGACAGGACTTTCCTACAATTGCATTGGCAGAAATCTACCATAAAAAGTCCAGTCATCAAACTCCCTTATGAGTTCATCAAAATGGCACATTTAAAGCATCAGACATACAAGGGCATTTGGAGTGTTAGGGTTGACTATAAACCTGGAATCTCACCTAGAATACATTCATTCATTCATTATTATGGTATACCAAGTGGAAGTAATGCATTTAAATAAAACACTTTGAATTTGTAATAGTTCAAATACACACTCTACGAACAAAAAGTGCATTTGTTCCATCCAAAAGTTTTTACCTTCAGATACCGTTTACAATGTATTTGTATGTGTGTGAGTGTGTATATATATACAGTATGTATGTGCATGTGTGTATATATACTATATGTATGTGTGTACATATACTGTATATATTTGTAGTGTGTGTGTATATATATATATATATATATACACTGTATGTATGTGTATATATATTCTGTATGTATGTGTGTATATATACTGTATGTATGTATATATATATATATACTATATATGTGTGTATGTATATATATATATTATATATATATATATATATATATATATATACTGTATGTATGTGTGTATATATAATGTATATGTGTGTATGTATTCTGTGTATGTGTGTATATATACTGTATGTATGTGTGTATATATAATGTATATGTGTGTATGTATTCTGTGTATGTGTGAATATATACTGTATGTATGTGTGTATATATATATATTTTGTTTATGTGTATGTAAGTATGCGTTAACTGTTTTATGCTTAAGTTTCATTGCAAAAGTATCTCATAGAACTAAGTGAAGAACTCCACTACTTGAGCATATTTTTTACAACCCATCTGCTTAGCACTCAAGCGTTATCTAACATAAATCAAATAAAGTATAATATGTGAGAGACGTCATACACCCGCTCTATCTGATATGCAGATGTTAGCGTGCACTAGAAAATGCTTAATCGATAACAAAATAACTTAGTACTTGTAATATGAGTGCAAAGATAGAAGCGTTAAGAATTGCACTCTGCACCTTACCATACTCATCAGTCTAGGCTATAGTGAGGTAAAGAGAGGAGCAGATAAATATAGGAAGAAGATTAGAGGGAAGGAGAGAAGATGAGTTTGGGAGGAGAGTAAGATGCTGGATAAAATCTTTTTGTTTTAATGCTAGTCATCTATCACATACCTTGTTTGGATTGCCCCTTCAAATCCTACCTCAAATATATGGCATTGTATTATTTTCTAGTGATTACTCACATCTTTGAAGAGGGTATGTAGCAAGGCCAGACTATGGAGAAGATACTGGGGAAGACAAAAAAGCAACTCATTTTTGGAACTCCAACCCTTTTTTTTTGTTGCAGGACTGTTTCCTTGATGTCAACATTAAAGGGACAGTCTACTTGATTATTTTTTTTGTTTAAGACGATAGATAACACCTTTACTACCCATTCTCCAGCTTTTCAGTAATTTACTTTATAATCTCTAAGTCTGCTTGTTTCTAAGCCCCAGGAGGCCGCCACTTATCTCAGTGTTTTTCTTGAACAATAGCTAGACCATTGGTCATTGTTCTCAGGCCTCCCTTTAGCTCTGAAAATTTTAGATGTTCTAATGTTCAGAGCAGGAAATGCACCCTGCTGACTTGTCAAGGCTAATCTTGCTACATAGCTGTCCCTAATTGTCCTCAGCAGATAACAACTGCAAAAGAATGTCATTTACATTAGCATAATGGCTGTGGATAGACTTATCACTTGCAGGCTCAAGCCCAGATTGGCTCTTCAAAATAATGCAATTGGTGGATGAAATCTGGCTATTGAAATATAATTGCAGTAAACAGAATGTTAATTTGTTTTAAAAATGTTTAAACTTGGCTGATGTGCTGCTCTGTAGCAAGACAACAGAAATCATAACATGTTTAGTGTCCCATTAGGTCTGTAGACTGTTTTTCCACTTTTAACAGGAATTGGAACACCTTCACTTCCCAGAATTTGCAGGAAATTACAGGAAAGGGTGATAAAATAAATAGTAAATGTATATTGCACATTTATTTTTACTACATGTAATTAAACATTTTGGGCTAGATTACGAATGGAGCGTAAAGTTTGCTTGTTCCGAGTGATAAGGGATTTATCACAAGGGTTTGCGCTCATCCTGATTACCACTGGTATTGCGAGTTGAAAGTGAACGCAATTGCGCTCAAGCTATTGGGGCCTATTTAAGAATGTGTGCCGCTAGCAGGGGGTGTCAATCAACCCGATTGTATTGGACCGGGTTGATTTCCGGCGATGTCTGTCTGCCGCCTCACAGCAGGCGGACAGGTTATGGAGCAGCGGTCTTTAGACACAGGGCATCAAGCTTCATATGGAGATTGATAAATAAGCCTCATTGCATTTACATTCAACTCACAACACCAGCTTTACACCATGATAACCGCAACTTTAGAGCTCTGGTTAACTGTATTGCGATACTAAAAAGTGTCACAAACCACATAAAAAATACATTAAAAAGTATTGTTACACTCATTATAACACCATCTAATAAAAATGATAAAAAAAATGCACACAGAAGTTATAAAGGCTCAAAAATATGAGATATCTCAGGTTTTTTTTTAAAAAAAGGTAGCCAAAGAGTTTTAACATAGACATACATATACTGTCTAAAGATGTATATTTATGATGGGTAACATTATTAATAGGAATAATTAATCCTTTGAATAATCTGTGCTTAAAGTAACAAATCACAATATTAGTGCACTCATTATCCCTATAATTTAGATTTAGCTGTTATTACATCTATTTTATAGCAATATGAGAGCTATTATTAGCTTTTCTCTCAGGCAATATTCACACTAAATTTTAATTCCCCCATGCAATTCGTCATCCCCTGCCTTACATATTTTAGCCTCTTCCTATGTGGAAATCCCCTCATGTATCTGATTGTTTCAGGTCCAAATAATATAAAATACAGCTGCTAGACAGATATACGCAATTCTACACTTGACTTCTCAGATGTCTAGAGATGTAATGGTTCTGACCTTCAGTTACCTCAGTGATGCACCTAAAAAGGACATTAAACAATTTGAGATTGTACCATAAAATGCTTCATTTTATTTAGCATAAACAAATTGCAATATACTTTTAATATAAAGTTTGTGCCCTTTAACCTGTAATTTAATTCTGAAAGTGGAAGTGTAGACTCCAGACCTAACACTGCTATATTCCACACAGCAATTGGCTGCACACTCAAGTAACTCATTTATACCCATCCTTAATTGGCCACAGCAGAGAAAAAAAACTAAGTTACAACATGGTGCTGTCCATTGCCCCAATTTATATTTGCTTTGAATACATCTTCCTCTTTAGTGTTTAATGTCTCTCTAAAGTTTTGCTTTTTCTTTGCGCGCTGAATGGGCAGGTTTCCCGTATTACAAGTTACTGGCGTACGGCTATACCGCTAGCATTTTACTCTTAACACAACTCTCCAGATAATTAAAAATATTTTTCAAAACAATCATTTTGAGGGTCATCTTGCACATAGTTACATGTCAACTTATTGCCTGGGACTTGGTTTCCCCGACATCCTGACCACAAGCACTTATAATGCTTCAAGAAGGCCAGGTGAACAGCACATAAGGTAATTATATCATAATTCCAGTGCAGCCTCTATTTTGGCTCAATCAGAAAAGAGAGAATGACTAGAAATAAAAAGGTAAGTGGAACTAAAAAAAACTAGCATGTCCTGTACATTAAATAACTCTCAAAAAGTAATTAAAAAAGCTTGTTAAAAACGTGTTGTTGCCCTGTAATGAAACCATAAGGCTGTCCTAAATTTTGTAACTCACCCACTAATTCCCATTTAACAAGCCAACAGCCTTAACATTTTGATAAGAAGAAGCAAAATGAAGATGGATTTATGTTTGTGTCAACTGATTTAAAATTGTTTTAATAGAATATAAGTGTAGGCCATCCTACTAACCAGAGAATGCATAAAAATATACCTGTAAATGTAAAGAATGATTTGATCACTACAGAACACTTTTATTTGTTATATATAAAATAGTAATCTTAAAACACTCTCAGGATTTTCCAAACATTGGCAAATTTATTGTGATGTTTCAAGGATTACATTATCCCATTCCTCATACAAAAAAACAAAGAAACCAAGGTGCAATATATACTCACTTAACACCCAAGAAAATGTATATACAGGAGTCTAGTGTTAAAGGGATATGAATCCCAATTTTTTCTTTAGTGATTCAGATAGAGCATGCAGTTTTAAACAACTTTCTAATTTACTTCTATTATCAATTTTTCTTTGTTCTCTTGGTATCCTTTATTGAAAATCAGGGACGTATGCTTAGTAGCCAGCCCATTTCTGGAGCACTATATGCAAGCAGTTTTGTAAGAATGTTATCCATTTACAAGAACACTAGATGGCAGCACTATTTCCTACCATGTAGTGCTTCAAATGTCTACCTAGGTATATCTTCAACACAGAATATCATGGGAAGTAAGCAAATGTGATAATAGAAGTAATTTGGAAACTTTTTATAAATGGTATGCTCTGTCTGAATCACAAAATACATTTTTTTGGGTTTAATATCCCTTTAAGGCTCTAAATAATGGCAAAAATCTATTACATTGCGGTGCGTGTCATGTGACCGTCAGTTACTAATAACGTATGTCTTTACTCTCTGTAACCATTGTCAAGGCTACAGTAAGCAAACCAAGTGAGAACAGCACTGGTGCCTTGTGTGTTATGTTATGCTGTGATCAGTGTATTATGTAAATATATAATACATTGAAATCCTTTGCTTTTAATCACATAGCATCATTTTTGTAATAACTTGCCCAAAATTTACTATTTTAATAATGGACCTAAATGATCCTTGTTTTTCTGTTCGACTACTAATCACAGGGTAGGGATCAAATATTTAAAAAAGGAAACATTTCAAATCTGGCATGGAATTGGGTCCTTTAGGTTGAAGAGTGTTCACTCAGGTGGTTGACTCTACAGTAGGGGGACTCAAAGTAAATTGAAGGAAAAAAATAAAATAAAATATATATATATATATATATATATATATACTGTGTGTGTGTATATATATATATATATATATATATATACAGTATATATATATATATATATATATATATATATATATACATACAAATACAGATGTATTGGTACTCCTGCATTTTAATCAAATAACCCTGAAAAATGTTGAAATTAAAATATCTTTGTCATCCATACATTGTGCAATTGGGCACAATCTATGGAACAAATTTGGGCACAATCTATGGAACAAATTTATTTCTTATTCTATAAAGACATTCTAAAAGGACCTGGACAATGCTATTGATACTCTTTAGAAGTTACAATAAGGAATTGATTTGTAGTGATACTTCAAGCAGACTATTCTTTTTTAACTAGTATTACAATTTTCTTCAATCTTATTTTCATTAATTTAGCCAGTTTAAATTGAGAAAAGTACTCACTCTGCTGTTGTGTGTAATAGCCAAGCATGGTCATGGTAAGGGCTATCTCTAAAGATCTTGATGTCCCTGTGAGCCCTGTAGCTAGTATTATTAATTATTAATATTAAGTTTAAGGAACTGTAGCTAGCATCCCTGGATGTGGCTGCAAGAAGAAATTTGATCCAATAATGATGAGAAAGATAGTTCATATGGTGGAGAAAGAACAATGGACAACTTCAAAACAAATCCATGCCAACACTGAAGCTCAAGGTGCAATAGTTTCAAGTCACATCATTCATCACTGTCTGAATGAAAATTGCCTTAAAGGTAGAAGACTTAGTAAGACCCCACTTCTAAGAGAAAAATATTAAAAACCTTACTGGAGTTTGCCAAAATGCATGTTGACAAGCCACAGTCTTTCTGGAATGATGTCCTTTGGACAGATGAAGCAAAAGGTTTTTGGCAAATCATAACAACTCCATGTTTACAGAAGGAAAAATAAGCTTTCAAAGAAAAGTAACTACAGTGAAACATGGAGGAGGCTTAGTGATGTTTTTGGGTTGCTTTGCTGCCTCTGGCACTGGGTGCCTAGAATTTCTGCAGGGCACAATTAAATCAGAAGACTATCAAGGCTTTCTGGAGCAAAATGTACTGCCCAGTGTCAGAAAGCTATGTCTCAGTCATTCAGGTCATGGGTCCTTTGCAGTGACATGCGGTGAGGTTAAAGACTGGTGAGGCATTGGCTATGATACTCCAGAGAAACACACACATAGTGTGTGTGTGTATATATATATATATATATATATATATCTCCATTCTCTCTCTCTTTATATCTCTCTCTCCCTCTTTATCTCTCTCTCTGTCTTTCTTTTTTTCTCTCGCTCTGTCTTTCTTTCTTTCTTTCTCTCTATTTATATCTCTTTCTCTTTATTTCTCTTTCACTCTCTTTCTCTTACTCTCTTTCTCTCACTCTCTTTATTTATCTCTCTCTCTCTTTCTCTCTCTCTTTCTCTCTCTCTATTTCTCTCTCTCTTTCTCTCACTCTCTCTCCTCTTTCTCTCTTTCTTCTTTCTCTCTCTCCTCTTTCTCTCCCTCTTTCTCTCTCTCTCTCTTTCTCTCACTCTGTCTTTCTCTCTCTCCTCTTTCTCTCACTCGCTCTCTTTCTCTCACTCTCTCTCTTTCTCTCACTCTCTCTCTCTTTCTCTCACTCTCTCTAACTCTCACTCTCTCTCTCACTCTCTCTTTCACTCTCTCCTCTTTCTCTCTCTCTCTTCTATTTCTCTCTCTTTCTCTCTTACTCTCTCTCTCTTTCTCTCACTTTCTCTTTCTCTCACTCTCTCTCTTTCTCTCTCTCCTTCTCTCTCTCTTTTTCTCAATCTGTTTTTTTCTCTCTCTCTCCTCTTTCTTTCTCTCTCTTTCTATCTCTCTCCTAACATACAGCAGCACATTAAATAATCACAGCCAGCAATGTGCAAGTGTATAGACAAAATTGTCAAACAATTAAAAACAACCTGTCCCTGTGTGTGCACACTTACTGGTAGGGTAATCCATCCCTGACCAAACTCTTTTTCTTTGTCTGCTGCTCTCCCCATGCTGCATTCCTCATTACCAAGTCAGTAATATTTTATAAAATCTTTTACAGCTCATAGGTCAGCACTGCTGTTCATAGCCTGGTCCGCTAATGAGGAATGCAGTATGTTGAGAGCAGACAAGGAAGCAGTTCAGTCCCCTCCCCCCACACCACCGTTAGTTCAGAGATACAGCTTTGCATTTATCACAGATCTCTGCATCTACCTCCCACCTTTACAGCTGCCTGTAGAAAACTGTCCAGTGACACTAACAGAGCTTCTGTGTCAGTCACGGCTGCTGCAGGAACTGTGGTATGCAATATCACACTCTAAAGCATTTCTATCTCAGTGCTTCTGATCACAGCTTTTCCAGCACTGCTGTAACACACTGAAAAGGGCTGTGATCAGAAGCACTGAGATATAAATGCTTTAGAGTGTGATATCGCATACCACACTTCCTGCAGCAGCCTTTACTGACACTGAAGCTCTGTTAGTGTCACCGGACAGTTTTCTACAGGCAGCTGTAAAGGTGGGAGATAGATGCATTGAGCTCTGTGATTTAGAGCTTGGATCCACAGTGCAATGTGATTGTGTACATAAAAATATGCAGGGAGTCAGCCAGAGCCTTAAGGCAGATGCAAAGCCATACTATATAAACTGTAGCCAAGAAAAGCTGCTTATTACTGATTCAGGCTGTAGCCACTGACAAGTCATCATTCTCATACCTTTTAGCCACGTTCACCATCATCACAATCTCACTGACTGAACTTCACGCCTCTCTGTTGGCTCTCTCTTCCCCGCCTACTATGATCATGGTGAAAAAGAGAGTCAGGCGCTGATTGGCTGGGCTTGAGCTGTATGGGCCACGCGTTAAGCACCACTGGGTGGCAGCGTCTAGTGGGCCTGCTCTTCAATGCTCCTCTAACACATTCATATTGTGCAAAGGAGGGGCAGCTGAATGGCTCACAGCCTCTTATTCTTTGCACAATATGGAATCTTGATAGATGGCTACTTTAAGTATATTTTTTGCATGGTGGCTGCGGCAGGGCGGGGGGCACATTAAGATACAAAAAACAAATATATAAAAACTTTCAAAAAATATATATTTTTTTCAAATTATTAATAAAGTGTAATTACACACATAGGGGGGAGGTGCTGCCTCCTATAACGGCACATTTGGTAGGATAATGACCCGAAACATACCTTAAAAAGCACAAAAGTATGGATTAAAAGAAAAAGTTGAACCTTTTCGAAGTGGTCATCTATTATTACAGATCGGAATTACTTCGAATATCTGTGGAAAGAGCTTAAACTCACAGTTGGGAAACGGCACCCATCGAACCTGAGAGAACTGGGGCAGTTTGCTCAAGAAGAGTGAGCCAAAATCACAGTAAAAAATTTAGAAATCTTATTCCCACGGGAATAGGGCCCTCGATTCCTCCTGTATGTGTTTGTAAATTCTGTCCTGTCTCTTAGTCTTAGAAGTTTTATACTATTGTTTTATTTAAATGATCTGTATCCATGGACAGCGCTGCAGAATATGATGGTGCTTCATAAATAAGGTATAATAATAATAATAATAATAATAATAATAATAATAATAATAATAATTTAGAGCTACAGAAAGCACTTGAATGCAATTATTGTCTCCAAAGGCTATGCTATGAAATATTAGGTTAAGAGTACCAATATTTCATCTGTGCCATTCTCATTTGTTCTAGTGTTTAAAGTCATATGGGAAGTCATAAATCAAAAGTGAAGTTTATTTTCTATTACATTTGAAATAAAGTATGGTGGATACCACATTTGTTCATCAATTTTTACATAGTTCAGAGAAAAATGTGTGTTTTCCTAAAAAAGTGGAAGGGTACCAGTATTTTTGGCCACATATGTTTATATATATATATATATATATATATATATATATATATATATATATATATATATATATATACATACAGGGAGTGCAGAATTATTAGGCAAGTTGTATTTTTGAGGATTAATTTTATTATTGAACAACAACCATGTTCTCAATGAACCCAAAAAACTCATTAATATCAAAGCTGAATAGTTTTGGAAATAGTTTTTAGTTTGTTTTTAGTTATAGCTATTTTAGGGGGATATCTGTGTGTGCAGGTGACTATTATTGTGCATAATTATTAGGCAACTTAACAAAAAACAAATATATACCCATTTCAATTATTTATTTTTACCAGTGAAACCAATATAACATCTCAACATTCACAAATATACATTTCTGACATTCAAAAACAAAACAAAAACAAATCAGTGACCAATATAGCCACCTTTCTTTGCAAGTACACTCAAAAGCCTGCCATCCATGGATTCTGTCAGTGTTTTGATCTGTTCACCATCAACATTGCGTGCAGCAGCAACCACAGCCTCCCAGACACTGTTCAGAGAGGTGTACTGTTTTCCCTCCTTGTAAATCTCACATTTGATGATGGACCACAGGTTCTCAATGGGGTTCAGATCAGGTGAACAAGGAGGCCATGTCATTAGATTTTCTTCTTTTATACTCTTTCTTGCCAGCCACGCTGTGGAGTACTTGGACGTGTGTGATGGAGCATTGTCCTGCATGAAAATCATGTTTTTCTTGAAGGATGCAGACTTCTTCCTGTACCACTGCTTGAAGAAGGTGTCTTCCAGAAACTGGCAGTAGGACTGGGAGTTGAGCTTGACTCCATCCTCAACCCGAAAAGGCCCCACAAGCTCATCTTTGATGATACCAGCCCAAACCAGTACTCCACCTCCACCTTGCTGGCGTCTGAGTCGGACTGGAGCTCTCTGCCCTTTACCAATCCAGCCACGGGCCCATCCATCTGGCCCATCAAGCCTCACTCTCATTTCATCAGTCCATAAAACCTTAGAAAAATCAGTCTTGAGATATTTCTTGGCCCAGTCTTGACGTTTCAGCTTGTGTGTCTTGTTCAGTGGTGGTCGTCTTTCAGCCTTTCTTACCTTGGCCATGTCTCTGAGTATTGCACACCTTGTGCTTTTGGGCACTCCAGTGATGTTGCAGCTCTGAAATATGGCCAAACTGGTGGCAAGTGGCATCTCGGCAGCTGCACGCTTGACTTTTCTCAGTTCATGGGCAGTTATTTTGCGCCTTGGTTTTTCCACACGCTTCTTGCGACCCTGTTGACTATTTTGAATGAAACGCTTGATTGTTCGATGATCACGCTTCAGAAGCTTTGCAATTTTAAGAGTGCTGCATCCCTCTGCAAGATATCTCACTATTTTTGACTTTTCTGAGCCTGTCAAGTCCTTCTTTTGACCCATTTTGCCAAAGGAAAGGAAGTTGCCTAATAATTATGCACACCTTATATATAGGGTGTTGATGTCATTAGACCACACCCCTTCTCATTACAGATATGCACATCACCTAATATGCTTAATTGGTAGTAGGCTTTCGAGCTTATACAGCTTGGAGTAAGGCAACATGCATAAAGAGGATGATGTGGTCAAAATACTCATTTGCCTAATAATTCTGCACTCCCTGTATATATATATATATATATATATATATATATATATATATATATATATATATATAAATATATATATATATAATTAGATCAGATAATAAGCACTCACTGGATTTAAGCACAACACACTTTTATTAGGCAGTGACGTTTCGGGGCATTCACCCCTTCTTCGTCTGAAGAAGGGGTGAATGCCCCGAAACGTCACTCCCTAATTAAAGTGTGCTGTGCTTAAATCCAGTGAGTGCTTATTATCTGATCTAATTGAATATTACTCTAAGCACCCTGGTCTGTGTTTATGGTTGGCAAGTGAGAGTGCACTACCTGGATTCATCATATATATATATATGTTTATACATATAATGGTGGTAATCATTAGATAATTTTTTCTAAAGGATTGTGATTGACCCCTTTGACTGCAATAAAAATATGTTTATTACAATATATTGTGTCAAAATAAAGAATCAGATACAGACCATTAAAATGTCAGATATCAAATAAAAAAGTCAGAGTCCTCTTGAGCAATGTATGAAGACAAACTTTAATCCTGTTCTTACGAATCCTCAGAAGTAATCCTCAAGGAAAGAGAAGAAAACATAGTACAGCACAGAATATGTAAGGTAACAATCCCCCAATTGAGATAATCCTACTCACACGTAGGAGAGCTATAACTTAGCTCTCAGTCACCTAAATTACAAGTTATGCACTAAACCCGGTGCGTAAGTAACGCTAAAAATTCCATAGCGCTGCCATTACAAGTTACAGAAAAACCTTCTTGTGTTGTGTGATATGGTGCGATAAGCTCCATACCGCACAAAAGCCAAGTCCTGACTTGACGTGCTTGTGCACGTTTTATTTCATAGACATCAATGGAGAAAAAGTGTTAGAAAAAACCTAACACCTGCGGTTGCGAAATGGCAATCACTATAACGCAATCCCCATTGATGTCTACAGAGACAAGAAAGTTATGAATAAATCTAACACCCTAACATAAAACCCTAGTATAAATACCCCTAATCTGCCGACCCCAGACTTTACCAACACTAAATAAAGTTATTAACCCTTAAACCGATGCCCCCAACATCGCAGACACTAAATAAAGATATTAACCTCTAATCCACCTCCCCAAACATCACCGACACTAAAAATGTCAACCCCTAAACCGCTGACCCCGCATCGCTAACACCTAAATAAAGTTATTAACCCCTAAACTGCCGTCCCTGCATTGCCGACACTAAATAAAGCTATTAACCCCAAAATTGCCACCCCCACATCACAAATACTAAACTAAACCTATTAACCCCTAAACTGCCAAACACCCATCTAACCTAAACCTATTAACCCCTAAATTGCCAAACACCTACATCACAACTACCTAAATTAAACTATTAACCCCTAAACCTAACACCCCCTAACTTTAAATTAAACTTACAATAAAACTACCTTCAAATAAATAAAAACTTACCTGTGAAATAAAAAAAACCCTAAGCTTAAACTATAAATAAGCCTAACATTACTATTTTAAGTAAATAAAATATACCAAAAATAAAAAACCTGAATTACAAAATTAAAAAATACTAACACTACGGAAAAAAAACCCCAACCTAACATTACAAAAAAAACCAAGGTCTAAAATGACGAAAAACAAACAAACAAACTAATCTAACAATAAACTACCAACAGCCAATGTAGGGCATTGCCCTGAAGCAATCAGATCTTTTTTGAAAAAAAATTACAAAGACCCCACTAACAGTAAAACCCCCCACCCACCCTAACCTCCAAAATAAAAAAGACCTAACTAAAATAAACCTAAGCTACCTATTCCCTTTAAAGGGGCATTTGTATGGGCATTGCCCTTAAAAGGGCAATCAGCTCTTTTGCTGCCGATTAAAAAACAAAAACTAACATTAACCCCAAAATAGTTACTTAACACTCCTGAAGTCCGGTGGTGAAGGTCTTCTTCCAGGCGGCTCCATCATCAATCTTCATCCGGGTGCCACGGAGCCATCTTCCATCTTCATCCAGGGGTTGCAGAGCTGATGTTGAGTGGAGGTGGAGCTGTTGGCAGCAGTCATTGGGAACAACGTGGAGGCTCCTCTTCATGCAATCTCCACCGCACATTAAAGCTTGAATGCAAGGTACCTGTTTTATATTGGAGTAACTTGCATTCCTATTGGCTGAAAAATTCTAAGCAGCCAATAGGATGAGAGCTGCTTAAATCCTATTAGCTGATTTGAACAGCAAATAGGATTATAAAACTAGCAGAATAGCCTGACCGCACAACCTGTAATACGAGTGACCTGGAAATTCCACACTCAAAACCCATTTTTTGAATGCGAAATGGAGAGTTGGGGTATAGGCTAAAACGCTAGTGGTATAGCCGTACTGCCACAACTTGTAATACAGGTGACCTTCCATTCCGCGCACAAAGGCCAATTTTCCAGTGGTATAGACGTAACACTTTATCGCCTGTAACACTTTATCGCCTGTAAAACACCTCCTGGTTCACAGCAAGCAGGTTTAATTGAAAAGAAACACAGACATAAATCACTAAGGGTTCAAAACAGCTTTGCAGGTATGCACACGCTTTTATGTCAGTCTCCTAACTTCACAGGATCCCATATATGTACACAGCGAGTTAAAGTTAGCAGCTGTTTGCTTGTTTCACCCTTCCTTGTGACAAGTCAGTGTAAGTGATAAAACTTCAACGTAAAGTTTCCCTGGATGATTCCAGCTTTTCTAAGGAGATCATGAATGTATGTTTGCTTTTCTCTTTCCTTGAGGATTGCTTCTGAGGATTCGTAAGAACAGGATTAAAGTTTGTCTTTATACCTTACTCAAGATGACTCTGACTTTTTTATTTCATATCTGACATTTTAATGGTCTATATCTGATTCTTTATTTTGACACATTTTATTTCACATTATTTTGTATTTGTGTTTTTCTACATACATTTGATACATTTTATTTTTATTACAATATATTAACATGACTGATGAAGAAATATGGTAAATATTTGAATATATGTCTCAAAATGAGCCTGTATCAAAACATTAATGAGTTTTCTTAGTTGAAGGAACCATTTAAGAGACGTTAAATACTAACTAAATACATTTCATGCACCGCCCTCTAATCATGGGTGCTGCCATTTTGGATCCTATATTACATTACCGTTATCTGAAGAGATTTACTGCACATGTGCAAACACATCAGCAATGGAATGTAGTGAAAGATAGATTTCAACATGGCAGCACCCACGACTAGCGGGAGACAGGAAATAACCTCACTACTATGCTTATAAAATGTAATTAGTGTTTAATGTCCCCTTAAGAGGCAAGGAATGATTTGCAACTAGATTAAATTTAGAGTTAATTTCCACACAAACATACTAAATATCATTTTCAGTTAATAATGTTTTTGTTCTCTGAAATTATCTAACTCACATACAGTTATCAGTCCGATCAGAAACGGGGGCTATTTACTAAATATATTCTAATAATTACATGGTATTTTGTATGCCATTAGATTACTCTTTTTACAAATAAGTCAAACACTCACATGTCCTGTGGCTAAAATTTTGCCCTTGCTCACTTTCAAACATACTTACCAACTTTTCCATACTTTTACTTACACACTTGCCTTGATTTGGAGCAAAGGTTGTTTTTTTAATTTTAATTTGCGACCTACCTCTTTATTTTTAGGTGTTTAGTACAGCAATGGCACCAAAAGGTGTTAATAGTGAGTAGAAATATCAAGGCTGATAATAAAATAAAAAACCTCATCAACTTCAGTCTTCAATGCTGACCAAGTAGAAGATCAACCTAAAAATAATGTTAACTTGATATGGTCATTTTTTTAACCCTCTGGCTGCAAAAGAGAGCTTTGGTTAAAGTGAATGTAAATTTTGATGCTAAAGTGCTCGGTTTTTAAAAATTCGATTAAAAACAGGGGCACTTTAATTCCTCAAAATTTACATTTCACTCCTGTTCACACCTTTTAATCTTGACAGCCGTTCCAGCTTCCTCCACCCGTCGCAAAGCCTCTTCCTGGGTCTAAAATGAGGAATCCGGCTTCCTCAAATGACGGCGTTGAATCAGACACTGATTCCCCGGGTGGGGTGGGGGGGGGGAAGCCGTGATTGGAGGAGGACCTATCCATCATTTCTGACGTCAGAAATGGTTTTGCGATGACCGGAGGATGCTGTCAAGTTTAAAAGGTAAGTATTTTTTCACAACACAAGTGAAAATGTAAATTTTGATGAATTAAAGTGCCCCTGTTTTTAATCAAATTTTTAAAAACCGGGCACTTTAGCATCAAAATTTACATTCACTTTAACCTCAAACTTCTTCCTAAATCCAATCCTTTAAATAACCTCAAAGAGAAAGGGCGCGATCCGATATAGATCGTAGTTTGCGGCGCAAGCGAGGGAACCCGCGTCGCCCGCAGTTTCAGCTCGCAACTCGAGCTATCCCATATACGGCGCCATCAGATGCTAACGTGCCGTAAGTCGGATAAACCAGCGATGTCCAGAAATCTGCGTAAGTACAAATTTCTGGCGTCGCCAGTGACTTGCGCCACGTTAGAAACTGCCGGCGCCTACAAAACCTGACTAAAGTCTAAATAACCCACACTGTCTAACACGCCTCCCTAACATAGCCCGACACGTCTAACCCTCTATCCGCTATCCCCCCTCACTATCCTAACAATAAAATATGTATTAACCCCTAAACTGCCGCTCCCAGAGCCCGCCGCTACCTAATAAAGTTATTAACCCCTAAACCGCCGCCAGCTATATTAAATCTATAACCCCCTAAAGTGAGCCCCTAACACCGCCGCCATCTACCTTACCTACCCCCTAAAGTGAGCCCCTACCCCGCCGCTATCTATTTTAAAATTATTAACCCCTAATCTAATCCCCCTACCCCGCCGCCATCTATATTAAATTATTTAACCCCTAAAATACTAAACTGTCCCTACCACTAAACCTAAGTCTAACCCTACAAATAGCCCTGAAAAGGGCTTTTTGCGTGGCATTGCCCCAAAGTAACAGCTCTTTTGCCAGCTCTTAAAAGGGCTTTTTGCGGGGCATGCCCCAAAGAATTCAGCTCTTTTGCCAGCCCTTAAAAGGGCTTTTGGCGGGGCTTTGTCACAAAGTAAACTGTTCTTTTGCCTACAATCTACATCCCCCTACACCGCGGCCACCTATAATAAATGTATTAACCCCTAATCTAATCCCCCTAAACCGCCGCCAGCTATATTAAATCTATAACCCCCTAAAGTGAGCCCCTAACACCGCCGCCATCTACCTTACCTACCCCCTAAAGTGAGCCCCTACCCCGCCGCTATCTATTTTAAAATTATTAACCCCTAATCTAATCCCCCTACCCCGCCGCCATCTATATTAAATTATTTAACCCCTAAAATACTAAACTATCCCTACCACTAAACCTGTCTAACCCTACAAATAGCCCTGAAAAGGACTTTTTGCGTGGCATTGCCCCAAAGTAACAGCTCTTTTGCCAGCTCTTAAAATGGCTTTTTGCGGGGCATGCCCCAAAGAATTCAGCTCTTTTGCCAGCCCTTAAAAGGGCTTTTGGCGGGGCTTTGTCACAAAGTAAACTGCTCTTTTGCCTACAATCTACATCCCCCTACACCGCGGCCACCTATAATAAATGTATTAACCCCTAATCTAATCCCCCTACACTGCCGCCAGCTATATTAACTATATTAACCCTAATTATATTAGGGTTAATATAGTTAATATCGTTATTATATTATATATATATATATATATATATATATATATATTAAGTATAATGACCCTATCTAACTCTAACATCCTAACTAAACTCTTATTAAAATAAATCTAATATTAATATGTTTGTTTTTTTTTGTAATTTAGTTTAGTTTATTTAATTGTATTTTTAGATAGATATTTGTAGTTTATTTAATTTATTGATAGTGTAGGTGTATTTGTAACTTAGGTTAGTATTTATTTTACAGGTAATTGGGTAATTATTTTAACTAGGTAGCTATTAAATAGGTAATAACTATTTAATAGCTATTATACCTAGTTAAAATAATTAACAATTTACCTGTAAAATAAATATAAACCCTAACATAGCTACAATGTAATTATTAATTATATTGTAGCTATCTTAGGGTTTATTTTATAGGTAAGTATTTAGATTTAAATAGGAATATTTTAGTTTATAATATAAAGTAGATTTATTTAATAAGAATTTAGTTAGGGGTGTTAGGGTTAGATAGAGTTAATATAGTTAATATAAATACTATAGTAACTATATTAACTATATTAACCCTAATATAATTAGGGTTAATATAGTTAATATATATATAATGTAATAACTATATTAACTATAATATACTTAGGGTTAATATAGATAATATAGCTGGCGGCGGGGTAGGTAGATTAAATTAGGGGTTAATAATTTTAATATAGATGGCGGCGGTGTAAGGGGCTTATATTAGGGGTTAATACCATTAATATAGGTGCGGCGGTGTAGGGAGGGCAGGTCATAGGGCAAAAGAGCTGTTAACTTTGGGGCAAAGCCCCGCAAAAGGCCCTTTTAAGGGCTGGTAATAGAGTTTATTACTTTATGGATATTAGATTAGCGGTTAATAATAGTAATATAGCTGGCGGTGTAAGGGGTCAGATTAGGGGATAGATCAGGTAGATGGCGGCGGTTTTAGGGACTCACAGTAGGGGGTTAGTTTATGTAGATGGCGGCGGTTTAGGGGTTAAATACTTTATTAGGGATTGCGGCGGGGGATCGCGGTTGACAGGTAGATAGACATTGCGCATGCGTTAGGTGTTAGGTTTTATTTAGCAGATCGTGGTTGACAGTTAGATAGACATTGCGCATGCGTTAGGTGTTAGGTTTTATTTAGCAGTTCGCGGTTGACAGTTAGATAGACATTGCGCATGCGTTAGGTGTTAGGTTTATTTAGCAGCTAGTTTAGAGAGTTACGGGGCTCCAATAGTCAGCGTAAGACTTCTTACGGCTGCTTTTTGTGGCGAGGTGAAAATGGAGTAAGATTTCTCCATTTTCGCCACGTAAGTCCTTACACTGTATATTGGATACCAAACTGCGCGGGTTTGGTATACCTGCCTATGGCCCAAAAAACTACGGGCGACGGCAGAAATATACGCGCGTAACTTCTAGGTTACGCCGTATATAGGATACCAAACCCGCGCAAATATTGCCGTCGCCAGCTTTTGCGGGCGACGATTTTTATCGGATCGACCCCAAAATGTGTTACAACATGAGATCACCCTAATAAATTGTTTCATATATTAGGCTTAATCAAATGGCCTACATTTTTTTTATATATTCGAATTAAAGTATTTAGAAAATGAGTGCTGGAGAGTAGAGCATGCTGTGTTATTAATCTTTTTGTTTTGTAAAGTAAACTCTTCTGTAAGTTCAGTAAGAATTCACATAACACTGCTGCCATCATGTGTTAACTTTATAGACTGCACGCATCACTAAGTTATCACATTCATACATACAATTCTGGCCTGTTTGGGTCATGTATGGGCTAGAGTTGAGAAATATTGCTTTAGGACAATAATTACATAAGCTTGCTAAACAAGGCAAAGAGGAAAACTAGAATTTCTACTTTTCTGTTACAGTCATTATCCAAAAAATGTAGAGTCTTCAGTTTTTCACAGCTCATAGAAATTACAAAGATCCCAAAATATAAAAGCATAGTATGCTGCAGTTTCACATATTATATATTTATACTCATATCACTGCATGTTAATCTTGCAGCATGAATGTCCCTATGTACTTAGGACATTGCTCTCCACATTTTCTGCTGTATGTTAATTTAGAAGCATATTGAGACCAATGTCCATCCACATGATGTATGTCTTCAGGAATAGGCAAATTAAGGAAGTGGCCAATGGCAGAGGCACTTCCTCATTTTATTAGTTGTGGATGGAGTGGTTTGTATGGAGCACCTAACTTTCATTATGATGCAAAGTGAACCCCTCAATATAAAGGAGTTAGAAAAACCCCTAAACCACCAGCCCCCCCCCCCACATCGTAACTAATAAACTAAACCTATTTACCCCTAAACCGCCGGCCCCCCACATCGCAAAATACTAAATTAAACTATTAACCCCTAAACCTAACACCCCCCTAACTTTCAATTAAAAGTTACAATATAACTATCTTTAAAAAAATAAAAACTTACCTGTGAAATAAAAAAAACAACCTAAGATTAAAGTGAAAGTCAATTGTAGCATTTTACAAACGCTAGGATTGACTATTGAAACAAATATAGAGGACTTACATTTATGAAGTACAAGATACTTCATGTACAAAGCTCCTTTATTTGTTTCAATTGATTGCCGTTCTTAGCTGCTACAGCAGCCCACGGCTAAAAAATTTTTTTGCTAAGAGGTGACGTTTTCACCTCTTAGCCAATAGCCATGCAGTAAATCCGGCTTGGCACCCATGGAATTCGGATTTACGGCACGGCTATTGACTTAGCTGTAGCAGCTAAGAACGGCGATCGATTGAAACAAATAAAGGAGCTTTGTACATGAAGTATCTTATACTTCATGAATAAAAGTCCCCTTTATTTGTTTCAATAGTCAATCCTAGCGTTTGTAAAATGCTAGGATTGACTTTCAATTTAAACTATAAATTAACTTAACATAACTATTCAAATAAAATAAAATATACTACCAATTAAATATCCTAAATTACATGATTAAAAAAAAATAATACTACGAAAAAATAAAAAACCTAAATTACAAATTTAAATAAACCTAACACTAGGAAAAAATTAAAAAAACATTAAAAAAATGCTAAAATTACAAAAAATAAAAAAACACTAAGATTACAAATGTAAAAAACGAAATAATACAAAATAATAAAAATTACACCTAATCTAATAGCCCTATAAAAAAAAGCCCCCCAAAATATAAACACCACCTAACCTAACAATAAACTACAAATAGCCCTATGTTAAAAAGCTCTTTTACCTTACAAAATTACAAAGTCTCCCCTAAAAGTAAACCCCCCACCCAACCAACCCCCCCAAATTAAAAACCTAAATCTAAAAAAAATCCTAAACTACCCATTGGTCCTAAAGGGGCATTTGTATGGGCATTGCCCTTAAAAGGGCTATAAGCTCTTTTACTGCCCATCAAAACCCTAATCTAAAACAAAAACCCACCCCAAAAAAATAAAAAAAAGCTAACACTAACCCCAGTAAATCTACTCACATTTCCCGAAGTACAGATATCCATCTTCATCCAGGTGGCAAGAAGTCTTCATCCATCGCGGGGGCATCTTCTATCTTCATCCTGTGGCACGGAGCTGGGGAGGCAAGAAGCATCGTCGCCGGCGGCGCGGGCATCCAGCGTGGAAAATCCTCTTCATACGATCACTGCCGTACACTGAAGCTTGAATGCATTTTCAAATCAGCCAACAGGATGAGAGCTACTGAAATCCTATTGGCTGTTTTGTAACTTTTTTTTGCAAAAGAGCTAAGATCACATTAGGGCAATGCCCTATTAGTTAATAGTTATCAATATAGAGGTTTATAGAGGTTTATAGTCAGTTGATTGTGGTGGGTATACGGCAGCAAAGGCTTGATAGTTAGTTGATTGAGGTGGGTACATGGTGGCATAGGGATTAATATTTAGCAACATAGGGGTTCATAGTTAGTTGATTGTGGTGGGTATATGGCGGGATAGGGGTTAATAGTTAGTTAATTGCAGTGGGTATGTAGCGGCATTGGGGTTAATATATATTTGCGGTTGGTTTGTGGCGGTTTAGAGGTTTATAGTCAGTGACTTGTGATTCTTTATTTTTAAAGGAGAATCTAAATACCAATTTTCACGCCTGTAACATCTTCGGTTTTTGAGATATAGGCCCCAAGTTATCAAGGTCTGTCGGACCTGATCCGACAGTGCGGATCAGGTGCGACAGACCTCGCTGAATACGACGAGCAATACGCTCGCCATATTCAGCATTGCACCAGCAGCTCACATGAGCTGCTGGTGCAATGCCGCCCCCTGCAGACTCGCGGCCAATAGGCCACCAGCAGGGGGGTGTCAATAAACCCGATCATACTCGATCGGGTTGATTTCCGGCGATGTCTGTCCGCCTGCTCAGAGCAGGCGGACAGGTTATGGAGCAGCGGTCTTTGTGACCGCTGCTTCATAACTGCTCATAAATCACCCCCCCCCCCTTTTCACCCCCTTTAAGTGAATTTTCGGGAAAAGGTATTTTTAAAGGAGAATCTAAATACCATTTTTCATGTCTGTAACATCTTTGGGTTTTGGGATATAGGTATCCTCATAAAAAAATCCCCCCCCCCTTTTTCACCCCCTTAGGGAAGTAATTTCCAAAAATCCTTTCTTAGTGGGTGCCTATGTCATAAAAACAATGTACCTTCCAGCGTATCTTCTAAATTTCACGTTGCTAGGTTAAACTGTTTGAGCTGGGCGTTGATGAGTCAGTCTGTCAGTCAGTCAGGACCTCTTCTTTTATATATATATATATATATATATATATATATATAAATGTGTGTACATACTGTATGTATTTATGTGTTTTAATGTATATTTACAGTACATATTTAACATTTCAATGCTCTTTACAAACAGAAAAAATTGCATTTTTATTGTAAATATATTTTTCTATATATATATCTGTGTATAACTATTCAGGGAGTGCAGAATTATTAGGCAAATGAGTATTTTAACCACATCATCCTCTTTATGCATGTTGTCTTACTCCAACCTGTATAGGCTCGAAAGCCTACTACCAATTAAGCATATTAGGTGATGTGCATCTCTGTAATGAGAAGGGGTGTGGTCTAATGACATCAACACCCTATATCAGGTGTGCATAATTATTAAGCAACTTCCTTTCCTTTGGCAAAATGGGTCAAAAGAAGGACTTGACAGGCTCAGAAAAGTAAAAAATAGTGAGATATCTTGCAGAGGGATGCAGCACTCTTAAAATTGCAAAGCTTCTGAAGAGTGATCATCGAACAATCAAGCGTTTCATTCAAAATAGTCAACAGGGTCGCAAGAAGCGTGTGGAAAAACCAAGGTGCAAAATAACTGCCCATGAACTGAGAAAAGTCAAGCGTGCAGCTGTCAAGATGCCACTTGCCACCAGTTTGGCCATATTTCAGAGCTGCAACATCGCTGGAGTGCCCAAAAGCACAAGGTGTGCAATACTCAGAGACATGGCCAAGGTAAGAAAGGCTGAAAGACGACCACCACTGAACAAGACACACAAGCTGAAACGTCAAGACTGGGCCAAGAAATATCTCAAGACTGATTTTTCTAAGGTTTTATGGACTGATGAAATGAGAGTGAGTCTTGATGGGCCAGATGGATGGGCCCGTGGCTGGATTGGTAAAGGGCAGAGAGCTCCAGTCCGACTCAGACGCCAGCAAGGTGGAGGTGGAGTACTGGTTTGGGCTGGTATCATCAAAGATGAGCTTGTGGGACCTTTTCGGGTTGAGGATGGAGTCAAGCTCAACTCCCAGTCCTACTGCCAGTTTCTGGAAGACACCTTCTTCAAGCAATGGTACAGGAAGAAGTCTGCATCCTTCAAGAAAAACATGATTTTCATGCAGGACAATGCTCCATCACACGCGTCCAAGTACTCCCCAGCGTGGCTGGCAAGAAAGGGTATAAAAGAAGAAAATCTAATGACATGGCCTCCTTGTTCACCTGATCTGAACCCCATTGAGAACCTGTGGTCCATCATCAAATGTGAGATTTACAAGGAGGGAAAACAGTACACCTCTCTGAACAGTGTCTGGGAGGCTGTGGTTGCTGCTGCACGCAATGTTGATGGTGAACAGATCAAAACACTGACAGAATCCATAGATGGCAGGCTTTTGAGTGTCCTTGCAAAGAAAGGTGGCTATATTGGTCACTGATTTGTTTTTGTTTTGTTTTTGAATGTCAGAAATGTATATTTGTGAATGTTGAGATGTTATATTGGTTTCACTGGTAAAAATAAATAATTGAAATGGGTATATATTTGTTTTTTGTTAAGTTGCCTAATAATTATGCACAGTAATAGTCACCTGCACACACAGATATCCCCCTAAAATAGTTATAACTAAAAACAAACTAAAAACTACTTCCAAAACTATTCAGCTTTGATATTAATGAGTTTTTTGGGTTCATTGAGAACATGGTTGTTGTTCAATAATAAAATTAATCCTCAGAAATACAACTTGCCTAATAATTCTGCACTCCCTGTACTTATATATCTATTCCTTTAGATCACTGGTTTGAAACCTGTCCTTAGGCTTCCCTAACAGGCCACATTTTGAGGATATCTGAACTGGAGCACAGGTGAAATAATCAGCTGATTAGTAACCTGGTTATTTTACCTGCTCTCATCCAAGGTAATCCTGAAAACCTGGCCTGTTGGGGAGGCTTGAAGACAGATTTGAAAACCTTTCTATAGATATATAGGTATAGATATCTATTTTACATTAACATTATTATATATATATATATATATAAAAAAAAATTAAGAACGCGCTTTAAGATTAGTAATTCTTTATCGGTTAGATTACGAGTCTTGCGTTAGCCTTAAAAAGCAGCGTTGAGAGGTCCCAACGCTGCTTTTTAATGCCCGCTGGTATTACGAGTCTGGCAGGTACAGGAGTACCGCTCACTTTTCTTCCGCGACTCGAGCTTACCGCAAATCCCCTTACGTCAATTGCGTATCCTATCTTTTTAATTGGACTTGCCTAACGCCGATATTACGAGTCTTGGAAGAAGTGAGCGGTAGACCCTCTCCTGTCAAGTCTTCTACCGCATTTAAAAGTCAGTAGTTAAGAGTTTTATGGGCTAACGCCGTAACATAAAACTCTTAAGTAAAGTGATAAAAAGTACACTAACACCCATAAACTACCTATTAACCCCTAAACCGAGGCCCCCCCCCCCACATCGGAAACACTAAAATAAAGTTTTTAACCCCTAATCTGCTGACCGGACATCGCCGCCACTGAAATAAATACATTAACCCCTAAACCGCTGCACTCCCGCCTCGCAAACACTAGTTACATTTTATTAACCCCTAATCTGCCGTCCCTAACATCGCCGACACCTATCTACATGTATTAACCCCTAATCTGCAGCACCCAACGTCGCCGCTACTATATTAAATTTATTAACCCCTAAACCTAAGTCTAACCCTAAGTCTAACCCCCCTAACTTAATTATAATTTAAATAAAACGAAATTAAATTACTACAATTAAATAAATTAATCCTATTTAAAACTAAATACTTACCTATAAAATAAACTATAAGATAGCTACAATATAACTCACGGGTGTCAAACACAAGGCCCGCGGGCCGAATCCGGCCAGCCAGACCTCGTCATGTGGCCCGTGTAGCCGCCGCCGGCCGCCAGCCTTCACCTTTTATTCTCGTTTTTTTTTTTTTTTTTTTACACAAGAAAGCCGCCTCTTCAGCGCATGCGCGGCAGCCTACAAGCCAGCCCTCTAGCGGCGCCGGCCATTCTACACAGGAAACCTCCACTTTACATGCATTCAGGAAACCTCCACTTGTTTTTATATTGAGCGCATGCCATCCTGTGATGTGACAGATCCAACGGCTGCCTGAACCCTTCTCTCCTGTACTGTAAGTACATATGATGTATGTGGGGTGGGGGAGGGGGGGGTCTGCTTATTATTCTGCTTAAAAGTCTGAGCGGTAAACGTTGGATATACTGACCACTTCCGTGTCACTTTACAGTGGTATAACGTATCAGAGTGCTCTTGTGCTGTAGCAATCCGCAAAACAGCATGGAGGTTATCAAAGCTGGTAAAGGTTAAGTTCTGTTCTTTAAAGTCAGAAAAGCGTTGATTGAATTCATCAATCAGCCGATTCACTTTGGTACCATGCCGTTTTGCGGATTGCTACAGCACAAGACCTAACGCCAGACATCGATGGACTGACCTCAGGAAAACGATGTCAGCCATCTAGTCAGAAAAGTTAAAAAAAAGTTAATGCCTTGTGTTTGCCATATGTGTAATAAACAGTGTTTGGCAATATTTGTATGTTTAAAAAAAAAAAAATTATTGTCTGTTACCAAAAATAATTTTTCAATAAATTGTACAATAATTGTACATTTGAATATCTACTTGCCATTATTCTTATTATTGAAAGAAATAAAGGATTGAAGCTCACCAATATGCCAAAAAGTAATTCACTTTATTGTAGAGATAGGCAGGGTCCAAATACCACGACGTTTCGGGGCAGTATGCCCCTTAATCATGTGATAACAACCTATACAGGTACACCTGTTTAAATAGCTTACCTGGGATTAACCCTTACAATCTTTCTAACAATACAATAATAGAGGGACAGCGCCATCTAGCGGCCCCCAAGGTGTATAATTACCTAGTGTTAAAATAAAACCAAAGACAAAAAACAGCTATGAAGCCCTAATTACAGATTCAAACTATGTCAAAAAGCTTTTTATTATTTATATAAATAGTTTTTAACCCATCAAATTTAAATCACTATGTAACTATAGAAAATGGCAGAATAAATTTATCATTATATATGAACTTAATAGAGAGATAGATCAGTAAAAAACGGACCAATCTATCTCTCTATTAAGCCCCCTTGGTTCCAAGGTGTCAAGGTGAAAAATCCAAAAGGATTCTCTTTGCTTAAGCAAAACTTCCCTATTTCCACCCCTTCTAGGGGCTTTCACCTGTTCAATCACCTGAAACCTATGTTGGCTTATCTGATGGCCTGCTGCCAAAAAATGATAGGCCACTGGGGCTGACACTTTACCACATCTGATGTTGCTCTTGTGCTCAGTTATTCTGTTCTGGACCCTCCTAGTGGACTCACCAACATAGGCCTTCCCACATGGACACTTGATCATGTATATGACATAACTACTGTTGCAAGTGAAAAAATCCCTATAATTAAATCTATGCCCACTATGTGGATGTAAAAAATAGGGACTTTTCACTATGCAACTGCAGTTGCTACAACCAAGACAAGGGAAACAACCAAGATTCTTTTTAGTGATAAACTTTTGGGACGTAGATTTGACAGAACCCATGTCAGCCCGTATTAATGAATCCCTAAGGCTTTTACTACGCTTGTAGGCTGGCATGGGGAACTTGTCAAACTCCTCAACATCCACATTACATCTTCTCAAGATGCCCCAATGTCTCTGTATGATTTTCAACACCTGATCACTATGTCTAGAAAACTCAGATACAAATACCATCCTTTTTTGATTTTTATCAGAGAGTTTTCTAGTTTTTAAAAGGGCATCACGATCCAACTGGGACACCATATCAATGGTGTCCGAAATCAGATCCTGTGGATAGCCACATTCCAGAAATTTGTCACCCATCTCTGCCAATCTCATGGGAACCTTGGATGTTTCTGTGACAATCCTTTTAACCCTAAGCAATTGACTTTTGGGTAGTGACCTGATCAAGGAGGGATGATGAGCACTGTCATACATCAATAAATTATTCCTGTCAGTTTCTTTTCTGAAAATATCAGTTTTAAAACTGAAACCATCCTTGATCACGGTCACATCCAAAAAATCAATGGAACTCTCACTGGAAGTCAGTGTAAATTTGATATTGTTAGTTGAATGGTTTAATTCAGATACAAAAAGCTCGAGGGCCCCAACGTCGCCCAGCCAAACCCCAAAAATATCATCAATGTAGCGCCACCAGGTGGCGCCACACTGACGAAATAGGGCATTTTCAAAAACAAACTTCTCTTCAAAGAGATTCATAAAAATGTTAGCATAATTAGGGGCGACGTTGGAGCCCATAGCCGTACCTTGCAACTGTAAATAATATAAGTCCTCAAAGAGAAAATAATTATTATAAAGAATTAATTCTAACAGTTGCAAGATAAATTCGACCTGAGTTTCTGAATGTGACCCAGCAGTGAGCAAAGCCTGTTGCACAGCTCCTAGGCCACTCTCATGAGTGATAGATGTGTATAAACTGGAAACATCCAAACTGAAAAGAATAAACTTGTCAGTCTGGAGTTGCAAGTTGCTCAGCTTGATCAAAAAATCATTAGTGTCTTTAATGAAGGTACTTGACTGCTCCACCAGTGGTCTCAATACTCTATCCAAAAAAATGGAAATATTTGAAAAAACGGAATTGGTACCCGCTACAATAGGACGCCCTGGTGGAGCAGTCAAGGACTTGTGAATCTTAGGCAGCACATATAGCACAGGTGTGATTGGGTCAGTCACAATTAAAAATTTAGCTGTTTTAGCATCAATTAAAGCATTATTCAATGCAAATTTGACCGTAGATTGAATCTCTCTAGAAATCTTATTAATTGGATTACCTGCAATTACCTTATATACCTCCTTAGTGCCCTTATCCGCCCTTATCAGCCTGCTTCAATATCACTTTATTGTTAGATTTCAATGATTTCAAGGCTGAATGATCAGCAGATGTAAAGTTAAACAACCTAGGTTTACCCTTAGATTTACATAACTTAGTTTTAGCCTGCAAATCATTCAAATCAGACAGAACTAACTTTTCAAAGGTCTCAATACTGTGGTCAGTGGTAGAGGGAAAAAAAGAGCTTTTGTTAAATAACCCTAATTGTTTAATGCTCAAGTTATTAACTTTATTATCCCCAATGATGTTACACCCAACAGACCCACTGCAATTCAACCTTGTACCAATTTGAGAAACATTATTTGTCTTGTTATTATGTCAAAATTTTAACCTTATATTGCGGAAAAATTTGTGAATGTCTCTATTCAAATTGAAGAAATCACAGTCCTTGAATGGGCAAAAAGACAGTCCCTGTCTTAAATTATTGTCTGTTACCAAAAATCATGTTTCAATAAATTGTACAATAATTGTACATTTGAATATCTACTTGCCATTATTCTTATTATTAACAGTAATAATTGAATGCAGTGACAATAATTTATGATAATAAAGAGTGGACACATAGTCCTACAGATATAACCGGCCCTTTGAGGGTGACCAAACTGCTGATGCGGCCCACAATGAATTTGAGTTTGACACCCCTGATATAACTAATAGTTACATTGTAGCTAGCTTAGGGTTTATATTTATTATACAGGCAACTTTGTATTTATTTTAACTAGGTACAATAGTTATTAAATAGTTATTAACTATTTAATAGCTACCTAGTTAAAATAAGTACACATTTACCTGTAAAATAAATCCTAACCTAAATTACAATTACACCTAACACTACACTATCATTAAATTAATTACATAAACTAACTACAATTAACTACAATTAAATTAAATAAACTAAAGTAAGAAAACCCCCCACTAAATTACAGAAAATAAAAAAATAATTACAAGAATTTTAAACTAATTACACCTACTCTAATCCCCCGAATAAAATAAAAAAGCCCCCCAAAATAAAAAAAATCCCTACCCTATACTAAATTACAAATAGCCCTTAAAAGGGCCTTTTGCGGGGCATTGCCCCAAAGTAATCAGCTCTTTTACCTGTAAAAAAAAAGACAATACCCCCCCCAACATTACAACCCACCACCCACACACCCAACCCTACTCTAAAACCCACCCAATCCCCCCTTAATAAAACCTAACACTACCCCCTTGAAGATCACCCTACCTTGAGACGTCTTCACCCAGCCGGGCACAAATGGACCTCCAGAGGGGCAGAAGTCTTCATCCGATCCGAGCAGAAGAGGTCCTCCAAGCGGCAGAAGTCTTCATTCAGATGGCATCTTCTATCTTCATCCATCCGGAGCGGAGCGGGTCCATCTTCAATCCAGCCGACGTGGAGCATCCTCTTCAAACGAAGTCCAAGCGAAGAATGAAGGTTCCTTTAAATGACATCATCCAAGATGATGTCCCTTGAATTCCGATTGGCTGATATGATTCTATCAGCCAATCAGAATTAAGGTCGGAAAAATCCTATTGGCGGATGCAATCAGCCAATAGGATTGAGGTTGCATTCTATTGGCTGATTGGAACAGCCAATAGAATGCAAGCTCAATCCTATTGGCTGATTGGATCAGCCAATAGGATTTTTCCTACCTTAATTCTGATTGGCTGATAGAATCCTATCAGCCAATCAGAATTCAAGGGACGCCATCTTGGATGACGTTATTTAAAGGAACCTTCATTCTTCGCTTGGACTTCGTTTGAAGAGGATGCTCCGCGTCGGCTGAATTGAAGATGGACTTGTTCCGCTCCGGATGGAAGAAGATAGAAGATGTCGTCTGGATGAAGACTTCTGCCGCTTGGAGGACCTCTTCTGCCCAGATCGGATGAAGACTTCTGCCCCTCTGGAGGTCCACTTGTGCCTGGCTGGGTGAAGACGTCTCACGGTACGGTGATCTTCAAGGGGGTAGTGTTAGGTTTTTTTAAGGGGGGATTGGGTGGGTTTTAGAGTAGGGTTGGGTGTGTGGGTGGTGGGGTTTAATGTTGGGGGGGTATTGTCTTTTTTTACAGGTAAAAGAGCTGATTACTATGGGGCAATGCCCCGCAAAAGGCCCTTTTAGTATAGGGTAGGGAATTTTATTATTTTGGGGGGCTTTTTTATTTTATTAGGAGGATTAGAGTAGGTGTAATTAGTTTAAAAAAATTGTAATTATTTTTTTATTTTCTGTAATTTAGTGTTTGTTGTTTTTCGTACTTTAGTTTATTTAATTTAATTGTAATTAATTCCGATTATCCTAGCTTTGTGAAGGTATAATCTAGATTTTATTAAAGAGACAGAGACGAGTATTTTGCTTAGTATCTTTTCAATTTACTGCAGGCAGCGTTTTAAAGTACATTAAATTAAATAAACAATGAATACAGTAATGAACAAAACTTATTAACCAATGAAAACAAAGTTTGACATCAAATGGACAATAATGACCAATGAGAAGAGTCCAGCAATTTATAAAATAGCCAATAACTTTCAAATCTTCCTCTTTGATCTTTGTTGCGAAAACCATTAAGGATATTGTCAGAAGAATAATACATGAATCCTAAAAACATCGGGATGAATAGGAACAGGAACATTGAAGAAAAACAATTTTGCTTGAAGAAATTCCTAGAGTCCGAAATAAAAGAAAACTTGCTTGTAGATAACTGAAAACTTGGAGAAGTTGATTGTAGAGATCGTATAATATCATCATAAGGTTCCTGGAAAACCTGAATAGGAATTTTGCACTAAAACAAAAACATAATAAAACAATGTTAATAATTATAATAGAAAACATTTAATATATAGGGAGGGAAAATCATAATATAAACACAAAAAACAATATAAAACATGGGGGGGAAAATACTCGTCTCTGTCTCTTTAATAAAATCTAGATTATACCTTCACAAAGCTAGGATAATCAGAATTTTATTACAAGGACAGAGACTCATATTTTGCTAGTTTAAAGCAAAGAACTCAAGAAACTAAATTAAAAGGAATAGAATGGATAGGTTTAAAATAAAATTGTCTAAAAACTGAATCTGATGACCAATCGGCAGCATTAAGAATATCTTGAAGGGAAGCAGATTTGGAAAATGCCTTAGAAGCAGAAGCTCCTCTTATTGAATGTGAAGAGAAAATATTGTCAACACCTGCTTGATTCATAACCCATTTCACCCATATACTGATAGTAGGAGAAGAGACGGGTAAATGAGGAGGAGCGTAAGAAATAAGAAGTTGATTATGAGATGATGACCTAAGCAAGGAAGTTCTTTGTTCGTATTCTTTGAGACAAAGAACTACACAAAGCTTAGGATGTTCATAAAAATAAGGATAAAAAATAGATGAAGATAGGGATTTAGTTCTACGAGAGATAGAAAAAATAACACCCTGAGGAGAAAAAGATTTAGAATTGAAATCAATAGCCTTGACATCAGATACCCTTTTACAAGATAAAAGACAAAGAAGAGTAGTTAATTTAACTGTAAGTTGTTTGAGGGTTAAGCTTTCATTATTAGGCCAAGAATTAAAAAGAGAGATAACCAAATCTACATCCCAAAAGGAAGAATATTTAGAAGAAGGAGGACGCTTAAGGCGGATGGATTTTAAAAGTCTACAAATAGTAGGATGTTGACCTATAGGAATGTTATTAAGTAATTCATGTCCAGCAGATCTAGCTGATCTAGCTACATTAATGGATCTGTAAGCTAAACCCGATTGGAAAAGAGAGGATAAAAAATTAATAACATGATTCAAAGGAGCTGAAATGGGATCCAGGTGTCTAGAATTGCACCAGCTAGACCATTTAAACCAGGAGGATAAATAAAAAATTTTGGTTCCAGGGGCCCATGAATCTTGAAGGAGGAGTCTAGCTTCTTCCGATAATCCATCGCCCGACCAGGAACCCCTGAAATCATCCAAGCGATTAGATGAAGTTTGTCTTGAAGGACTAGAGGATGAAATTGGTCTGAAGGATTTGTTAGAAGATCTGACCTGGATGTAAGTAGAATTGGATGGAGGAATGATAATTCTAGTAGAAGAGGATACCAAACTTGAGTTTGACAAAAGGGAGTTATTATCAGGAGAGAGATCTGCTGACGTTTGACAAAAAGTAAAGTCCTGAGGATCATTGAAAAGGGGGGAAAAGCATATGCTCCTGTGGTCGGCCATTGTTGCAGAAAAGCATCTATTGCTAGAGCTTGGGGATCTGGTCTCCAATTGAAATAAGGAGATATCTGGTGATTCAGGCGAGAGGCAAAGAGGTCTATTGAAAAGGGACCCCTTAGGGATTGAATTTTTTGGAAAATTAAAGAATTAAATTTCCAATCGCTGAAGTCTGTAAGATATCTCGATCCCCAATCTGCCATCTGATTGTTTAAACCCGGAATATAGTCTGCTTGAATAGATATATTCTGGGATAGTCAATCGTGTATAAAATATTTCGTTAAATCTGATAAAATTTTTCAAGCAGTACCTCCTAATCGATTGATGTAGCGAACAGCAGAAATGTTGTCCATCCGAAGAAGAATTGATATAGGTTTTTTGTGTTTGACAAAACTTTGAACTGCAAAGGCCCCTGCAAGAAGTTCTAAACAATTGATGTGAAGACTTTGTTCTGCAGGGGACCATTTCCCTCCTGTAATCAGAGGACCACATCTTGCACCCCAACCAGAGTTGCTCGCATCTGATTCTATTATTATATCTGGGGAACTCCCGAAAATTGCTTTCCCATTCCAAGCTCCTATATTCTGGAGCCACCAATTCAATTCTTCCGAAGCTTCCGTTGATAAGGATATTTTGTCTTGATAAGAGAATCCCTGTCGAAGGTAATAGATTTTTAATCTTTGGAGAGCTCTGTAATGAAGTGGAGCTGGAAAAATTGCCTGAATAGAAGAGGAGAGAAGGCCTATAATCCTGGCTAGAAGACGGATAGAGAAGAAATCTTTCTTCAGAAGATAACAAATCTCCTTCTTGATTCTTTTGATCTTCTCCAGAGGGAGACTGAGAGAAGCCAAAATAGTGTCCACATTGAATCCGAGAAAAATTAGGTTCTGGGAGGGTACCAGAATAGATTTTTTGAAATTGATAATGAAACCCAGGTTTTGGAGGAAATATATTGTAAGAGACAACTGATCCTTCAAAACAAGGGGAGATTGATGGATAAGAAGGATATCGTCTAAGTATATTATTAGACGAATTCCCCTTTTCCTCAACCAGGCTGTGACAGGTTTGAGAATCTTTGTAAAGGCCCAAGGTGCAGAAGAAAGGCCAAAAGGCAGACAAGAAAACTGCCATAATTTGTTTCTCCAAAGGAATCTCAGATATTTCCTGAAATCTAAGTGGATTGGGACTGATAGGTATGCATCCTTTAGGTCTAGTCTTACAAGCCAATCTTTGTTGTAAAGACAATCCCTTAAAAGATGAATACCTTCCATCTTGAAGTGATTGAAAACAAGGAATTGATTTAGTTCTCTTAAATTTATGACAGGGCGAAGAGAACCTTCTTTCTTTTTTACAAAGAACATGTTGCTGATGAAAGAATCTATTGGAGAAGGTGCTAGTTCTATTGCATTCTTCTCCAATAGTTCCGAAATTTCTATATCTAGAAGGGATTGATCTTCTGCAGAGAATTTTATGGGGAGAGGATGAGAGTTTTTGAAGGGAGTTTTGCTAAAATCTAATGGAAGGCCGGATATAGCCTGAATGACCCAAGGGTCTGATGTAATTCTTTGCCATTCTTTTATAAAATACATAAGTCTGCCACCTATCTTTAGAGAGGAAGAATCTGTGTAAATACAGATGTGAGAACTTACCTTGGAATGATCTCCTTGTATTCCTGAAGTTCCTGGAGGCTCTGTTGAAATATGTTCTGCTTCTTGATGGGAAGAAGCTTGCATGTGAGGAAATGGAAGGTACAGAATTCTGGAAGTGGGACCTGGAAATGTTTGAATAGTGGCTGGAAAAGCGGTCCCTGCCTTTTCCAGCCCTGGGGAAAACCTTAGAAGGTTGAGATTGATAGAAAATCTTCTTGGTGTTTGTCTTAATTTTATTAAGACTGTTAAATGTGTTAACGTATGAGCTGAGTTGTTGTAAACCAGCATCACCAAATAAGAGGCCATTCAGCTTTAGGGCCCATTTCAGTTGGGGCGAAATCTGCAATTTTTGGGTCTAGGCATCTTAAAAGAAGTCTCCTCCTTTGGGTAGATAAGGAGGTATTGGCATCCCCTAAGAGGTAAACCAATCTTTGTATCCATTCTCTAGATACGTATGGGTCTAGCATAGAGTCAGATGCAATAGCCTCTTCTGACAGTTCAAAGAGCTTGGTTACTGGACCTAATGTATCTAGCAGTTTATCCTGACAGGATTTTAAGAATCTGTCAGGACCTCTTCTTAAGTTGGTATTCTTATTGCCTAAAAATTTTAATAAATTTTCATCAATATTAGGGGTCAAATGGGTGTTGTGAGGGAGTTCAGGGCGAGGACATTCTGCTTTTAAAATATTTTTCTCTTTGGAAGTAAGGGGTTTACGAATGTAATGGTCTAAAAATGGGTTTCTTTGATTTAATAATTTCCTCTTCAGAAGAAGAGTTGTCAATAAAATTATCCATAGATTCATTAGAAAATTTCTCAAATTCTGGGTAATATTTTTCAATTTGCATGTCCGAAACATCCATATTATCGGATGAATCAGATGAAATTAAAAATTTTCTTTTTCTAGTCATTCTCTTTTTAATTTTTATGTTTGAGTCACTTTCTGAGTCTGATGAGATGAAGTTGCGCTGCAAGGCAGGCTGGGAAATGTCAGAACTGCGCTGACGTACATTAACTCCCTTATAAGTGACATGAGATTTTTCTTAAGGTTTTGACTTAACATTTTTTAGTAAATGCTTCTTTTTAGATGAAGCTTTTCTAGGCATATTTTCTTTAATCTCATTCACGGAGTTAATTGCAGACTGAAAATGCATAATCTGCTGTTTGAAAGGCTCCAAAGAGCTGTCAATTAATTCTCTGACAGATTTCTCAGAAAACTGAGATTTATTGTCATCAGACATCTTCAATAAACTAAAGTAATTATTTTCAATAAGTCTAACCAATGAGGACTTAATAATTATTTTACTATTCAGTTAAAATATTATTGAGGAAAAAACTTTTTTGAAAAAACTATGAAAATCTAATTTATATAATAAAACTATTAGCTAAAACACTAGAGAGTTTAATAAGCTAAATGATTATCATAAAAATAACTAAATGACTAAATGTGCAGTGTAAAATAATACAATTGTTGCCAAGTGTGAAGAAGCAACAGTTCCGGAGACAGCCTGAGGAGAAATGAGGGCGGTAAGAGAGGAACCTGTGATTGACAGGAAAAAAGGCGGGTAGCAAAAAACATCACGCAAAATGGAGGCGTGACAGAAGAGGAAGAAGGAAAGAAAACAAGATGGCTGTCGCAACCGGAGGTTGCTGCGTATATAGGAGAGCAGATAAAATACAGGACGCCAGGGCAGACTGGAGAGGAAAAATACATTTAAAGTAGAACCGGAAGAAATGAAAATAAGGTAAAGGAAAAAACGGCATGAAAACTGGGCAGTTAAAATACAAAAAACGGAGAGCAAAGTAAAAGGGAAAAAACGAAAGTAAAATAGGCTATAAATTACAGCAATAATAAATAAATAAAAACGGGTATGAAGAGACTCATATATATAAAAAAAGGAAAAAACAAATTAAGTGTAAATAGAGTTAGGCTGCCATATGAAGAAACAACAATTCCAAAAGAAATAAGATAAAATGAAAATATAGATAATTAAATAAATATAAAGATAAATATACAGATAAAACAACAAAATGAAAATAACAAAACGAATTTAATTTTTATTATTATGATAACACAATATACTTATCTCTAGTAGCAAAGAGAAAAGAGGAAGATTTGAAAGTTACTGGCTATTTTATAAATTGCTGCACTCTTCTCATTGGTCATTTTTGTCCATTTCATGTCAAACTTTGTTTTCATTGGTTAATAAGTTTTGTTCATTACTGTATTCATTGTTTATTTAATGTAATGTACTTTAAAATGCTGCCTGCAGTAAATTGAAAAGATACTAAGCAAAATATGAGTCTCTGTCCTTGTAATAAAATTGTAGTTAATTTAGTTAATTTATTTAATGATAGTGTAGTGTTAGGTGTAATTGTAACTTAGGTTAGGATTTATTTTACAGGTAAATTTGTCTTTATTTTAGCTAGGTAGTTATTAAATAGTTAATAACTATTTAATAACTATTGTACCTATTTAAAATAAATACAAAGTTGCCTGTAAAATAAAAATAAACCCTAAGATAGATACAAATGTAACTATTAGTTATACTGTAGCTATCTTATGGTTTATTTTATAGGTAAGTATTTAGTTTTAAATAGGAATAATTTATTTAATTGTAGTTATTTTATTTAGATTTATTTAAATTATATGTAAGTTAGGGGGTGTTAGGTTTAGGGTTAGACTTAGATTTTGGGGTTAATAAATTTAATATAGTAGCGGCGACGATGGGGGCGGTAGATTAGGGTTAGTGTAGTTAGGTTGCGGCAACATTGGGGGGGCAGATTAGGGGTTAATAATATAATGCAGGTGTCGGCGATGTCGGGGACGGCAGATTAGGGGTTAATAAGTTTAAGATTAGGGGTGTTTAGACTCGGGGTTCATGTTAGGGTGTAAGGTGTAGACATAAATTTTATTTACCCATAGGAATCAATGGCGCTGCGTTAGAAGCTGAACGCTGCTTTTTTGCAGGTGTTAGGTTTTTTCCAGCTGAATCTGCCCCATTGTTTCCTATAGGGAAATCATGCACGAGCATGTTTAGCCACCTTACCGCTACCGTAAGCAACGCTGGTATTGAGGTGAGATGTGGAGCTAAATTTTGTTCTCCGCTCACCTTTTTGCGGCTAACGCCAGGTTTAAAAAAACCTCTAATACCAGCGTTGTCTTAAGGGAGCGGTGAAAAAAAAAGGCTCGTTAGCACTGCACCCCTGTTACCGCAAAACTTGTAATCTAGGCGTATGTGTGCTAACCCGACACCATGTTAGACCGAAAACGCAAAGCACAAATAGTATTGTGCATATTTTACATTCCTATCGGCTAGATTACGAATTTTGCGTTATGAGTAAAAAAGCAGCGTTAAGGCTCATAACACTGCTCTTTCACTACCGCTGCTATTACGAGTCTTGTAGGTACAGCTGTCCCACAAACACTTTTTGGGCCGTATCGCAAATTAACTTACGTAATTTTCATAAAGTCTTTTTTTCAATGGGACTTCCATTGCGCCGATATTACAAGCTTTTTTTTTTCGGCTAAAAAGTGAGCAGTACAGCCTATCCCGCAAGATTCATTACGCATTCTAAAGTCAGTAGTTATGAGTTTTACACTACAAAGCTGTAGCATAAAACTCATAACTAAAGTGCTAAAAAGTACACTAACACCCATAAACTACCTATTAACCCCTAAACCGAGGCCCTCCCGCATCGCAAACAGTAAAATAAAATTATTAACCCCTAATCTGCCGCTCCCGACATCGCCACCGCTATAATAAACATTTTAACCCCTAAACCGCCGCACTCCCGCCTCGCAAACACTAGTTAAATATTATTAACCCCTAATCTGCCGCCCCTAACATCGCTGCCACCTACCTACATTTATTAACCCCTAATCTGCCGCCCCCAATGTCGCTGCCACTATACTAAAGTTATTAACCCCTAAACCTAAGTCTATCCCTAACCCTAACACCCACTAACTTAAATATAATTAAAATAAATCTAAAGAAAACCTACTATTAATAACTAAATAATTACTATTTAAAAGTAAATACTTATCTGTAAAATAAACCCTAAGCTAGCTACAATATAACTAACAGTTACATTGTATCTAGCTTAGGGTTTATTTTTATTTTACAGGCAAGTTTGTATTTATTTTAACTAGGTAGAATAGTTACTATATAGTTATTAACTATTTACTAACTACCTAGCTAAAATAAATACAAATTGACCTGTAAAATAAAACCTAACCTTAGTTACACTAACACCTAACCTTACAGTACAATTAAATAAATTACCTAAATTAAATACAATTAACAAAATTAAATACAAATACCTAAATTACAAAAAAACAAACACTAAATTACACAAAATAAAAAACAAATTACAAGATATTTAAACTAATTACACCTAATCTAATAGCCCTATCAAAATAAAAAAGCCCCCCCCCCCAAAAAAATAAAAAACCTTAGCCTAAACTGAACTACCAATAGCCCTTAAAAGGGCCTTTTGCGGGGCATTGCCCCAAAGAAATCAGCTCTTTTACCTGTAAAAAAATACAAACAACCCCCAACAGTAAAACCCACCACCCACACAACCAACCCCCCAAATAAAACCCTAACTTAAAAAACCTAAGCTCCCCATTGCCCTGAAAAGGGCATTTGAATGGGCATTGCCCTTAAAAGGGCATTTAGCTCAATTGCTGCCCAAACCCTAATCTAAAACTAAAACCCACCCAATAATCCATTAAAAAAAACCTAACATTAACCCCCGAAGATCCACTTACAGTTTTGAAGACCGGACATCCATCGTCAACGAAGCCGGGAGAAGTCCTCAACGAAGCTGGGAGAATAAGTTAATATAGTTAGCCCGCATCAGGTTTTGCTTTTTACTTTCAACTTGTAATACGTGTGCTACCAGACGCACACAAAATATTACTTCTAGCAAAGTTTATACTCGAGCAAAAGCACTAAATAGACTGCCACTTGTAATCTAGCACATAGTGTTGTAAATTGCCAATATTAGACATATTGCACATTTTGGAAAAAGATTGGAATTATGGAATTAGTAGAAGGTTAGTTTTAGTTACTATTGATATTGATTTTTTTTATCAGCAGAACAAATTTTAGGATCAACAGCTATTAAATATTGTTTTAAGATACGATGACATGACAATGAAAACAATATGAAGCACAATTAGTTAACACAAGGGGGTGCTCAATCCCTAAATGCTGAATGCAATTGAAAGCATTTAAATGTATGTATCCATGTGAGTGTGTGTTTGTATATGTATACATATACACTATATATATATATATACTGTATATGCACACATAGAAACACAATAGCCATTTACTGAAAAACTTTATTTTTACACCCAAATATTTTGAGTTATATAAGAAATACAGAAAAAGGATAATTTAATGGCCACTTAATTTGCCCCATATCTTGGTTACTGGGACCAGGAGAAAGTTGTGATCAGTCAACAGCTCAGTGTAAAAGTGATGTTAAGTAAAGAGTCTTCTGCAAAGGCAGTAATGTAAAAAATACAATGCGCAAGATTACAACAGGAGGGCAAATGATTTTGCGAGGGTTTTTGTGATCATCTGTGCTCCTTTTTAATTGCACTGATATTACAGGTTGAGTGAAATTGCGATTTATGATGGAATCATTACCGTGATCTCAGAGCTGTGGTTAACTGTTTTCCGAAAATAAAGTGTCACAAAACACATCACAAATACATTGCAATGTACAGTTACACTCATAATAACACCATATAATAAAAATTATTCCCCAAAAAAAAATTGCACAAAAAAGTAAAGGACCCAGATGTTGGACATACCCCATCGACACCACTATTAACATTCTTAAGGACACCTGGCATACTATTCAGCAAAAAAAAAAGTTATAAGGGCTTAAACATATGAGATCTCAGGTGTTAGAAAAAAAAAGCAGCCAAAGGACTTTAACATAGACATACATAAAGATACATTGCTAAGTGCATTGTAGCCCTTTGTAGTTAGGTAGATGAACATGTTAAAGCAAATTTATGCTATATTTATATTTTCCTGTCAGGTAAGCGCATTTTACAGTATGAGATAGGGTATGCACATATTACAATACAAACAAACATGTTAAAAAACATTGGAATATTAAATATTCTTATTTTCATGTCAGGTTAGCGCTAATGAGAATATGTGATGTGTTCCGATTTATGCGCTAGTCTAGAGCAAAATACTTTTTTCAACTTGTAATACCAGCGCAACCCGACTAGCGCAGAAATGAAAATCCTAGCAGAGTTTTTGCTATAGCGGAAACACAAAATACTGCTCAACTTGTAATCTAGCCCAAAATGTATTGAAAACTTTATTAAAAACAGGGCAAAGACATCTTAAAGGGACAGTGTACTGTAAAATTGTTTTCCCATTAATGTGTTTCAATGACTTTGTTATACCAGCTGTAGTGTTTAAAATGTATGTGAATCTGTTCCTTTGTGCTTATTTTTGTATATGAAATAGCTGCATTTTCATTTTCTAATTGAAACCACAACCCATAAAATGTCCTGAACTAGCAAAAAAAGTTTTTTTTTGCCTTATAATGGTCTTAACCAAATGCTCCATGACAGCTTCTGAACATCAACATTATTAAGAATGTGAAATTGCTTATTTTCTACATAATATTCCTGTGGATGTTTCAGAATTGGTCCTCTATATAACTGACTATAACTAACTATTTGGATGGGGTGATGGTAGAAACAAGTATGTCCATGAGAATTATATTATAATTTAATTCTAATAAAAACATTTTACTGGATAATGAAATTAAATTGAATTATGGCCACATAAAAACTAGTCTATTCTATTGCTATTCAGATTTAAATAACATTTTGGACCTTACTAGCTTTCATCCAACAGTAACAATCAAAATACTACCTTGTAAGGATCATTTGTTCATGTGATGCAACTTACATGTGATAAAATAGGTATTTATGACACAGTTGTTCTTTAAAGGGCCATGATACCCAAATCTTGAAATACTTGAAAGTGCTGCAGCATAGCTGTAAAAAGCTGACTAGAAAATATCACCTGAACATCTCTATGTAAATAAGAAATATATTTTACCTCAAAATGTCCTAAGTATTCATACCCTATTGTAAAGGACTTTAAGCAGCAACTCAGTATGTCTGTCCCGGGACCGGCAAGGGAGTGAGCCTCATGCACACTTATGTTATTTCCCTATTCAGTTTAAGGAAGTTTACTATGAAATCTCATGAGAGTTAAGTGAAATCTCATGAGATCACAGTAAAAGAGTTCATGACCTCAGCACTGTTGATGGCTGCAGTTCATTTCTTCATTTATTTATTTTTTTACCTGCAGCTGGACAGCAGCTGAAGTATAACTTTTTACACAGAACTTACTCTGGTGAGCTGAGGAAATTGTGAGGTAAAATAGCTTTCTTTTTTACATAGAGATGCTCAGATATTTTCCTGTCAGCTTTTTACAGTTATACTGCATCAGTTTCAAGTGATTTAGCATATGAGTATTATGTTCCTTTTAAGTATTAATAATCCACAATCCCCTTTCCTACTGTCAGTGCCCCCTTTTGAAAGAAAAAAAAAAAACATGTTCAAGCATTGAGGAGAACTTTTAAATGACTGTGAATCAAGGCTGGATGGACCTACCAGTATACCAGGAGATTTCCCGGTGGGCTGCAGCAGCTGGGGCTGGAAAGCTACAATTTAAAGGGTGAAGTAATGGATGCATTTGGGTTGTAGGTGCCTATATAACAACAATCTTGCACTTTTTTTTAAATACAAACTAATATAACTCTGAAAAAATTATAAGGGAAAGGAATATCCCAGTAATCCCCTTTGAGCAAAATGAGGCACTTGCATTCTATTGACTCAACGTAAAATAGGGCTGGTCTCCAACTTTTCCAGGGCTGCTTTTTATTCCCAGTCCAGCCCTGCTGTGCATACTGTGGATTTTTCTCTTCCCTAATTTCAGTTTTACTAAGAGGGTTGAGACCTACTGGAAATACAATGGTATGAGCTTCACTGCAAAATTTCTCCCTAGTAATACAATCCATAGCTGTTAATGTTATGTTGGCGCTTCATAAATAAAGTGTAATAAGGTTGCTGAGGAACCTCTCTGAAAGTGAGATCATGTTCTAAATTCATTAAGCATCACTTCACATATATAGATAATGTACTGGTTGTCCCTGTATAACACTGATCATTATGGGCTAGATTACAAGTGGAGCGCAAAATTGCGCTTTTGCAAGTGTGATATTTGCGCTCCACTCAGTAATACCAGCGCACGCAAAAGTACGCTGGTATTATAAGTTAAGCGCAATGCGAATGCTATCTCACATTAGTATTGCCTGGAAGCTTTGTGCTCACGAGAGCGCTCTTCCATAGACTCCAATGAGAGCCTTGTTCTGAGACGCGGCAGAGAACCTAGCGCAGTGCAGGGGGTAAGTCGCACAGCGTTGGGCAGCAGATGTAAAATATATATGTATTTGTATATATACATATATATTTATGTGTTAATATGTGTATATGGGTGGATTGCTGTTCGCTGCCTCAGAGGAGGCATACGAGTTAAGGAGCAGCAGTCTTAAGACCGCTGCTTCTTAACTCCTGTTTCCGACGAGCCTGAAGGCTCGCGATGAAACAGGGGTATACGGCCCCTATGACTTTAGATTTTGACTACCCTCCTGCTTGCTCCTTGTATTCTGATGTTTGCTGCTGCCTTCATGGTGATGACTTGTCCTGCTACTGACTACTGCCTGCAACACATCTCCTGCTTATTTGGTATTTACTAATAAAAGTAACCTATTAATTGCCTTAAAATAAGTGGTTTTTATGTGCTATGTGCTTCAGCACTCGGCAGCCACACTTCATAATAATAGCACTTACAGTTGACCTGGACAGATCTAGAAGGGCAGAACTGTCATGAACTGACTTGTAGCAAAGGTTGCTCCCTGTGACAGTCCTACGTTTATAGTGCTTGTAAATGGAGATTTAAAGGGCTATGTGCTAGACTGCATTCACCTGTTAGCAATGGGTGTGGCTAAAACACCTGAACTCAATAAATAGTAGGGGTGTCCACATACATTTGGCCATATAGTGTATATGGATAACTCTTAATATAATCTGAAAAATACAATGTAATTATCAGATTCACACTCCCCATATTATTGTATTATTCATAATTACTTTTAAGCAGTAATTATAGTAATAGGTATTAGATAATGTCTCACATTTCAGTGGTATTTTTTATAGATATATTTAAACTTGTGGTGAATTACACATGAAATACCATAATTATGTAAAAATGCAGTTTCACATAGTAAGCCATTCGCTCTGTTTAGTGAAACAAAAAAAATGATTTCAGGAATCCAAAATAAAAACTATATAATTAGATTGTGTCGTGTGAGCCTACAAGCCAAAGTTAAAGGGACAGTCTACACCAGGATTTGTATTGTTTTAAAAGATAGATAATCCCTTTATTACCCATTTCCCAGTTTTGCATAACCAACACAGTTATAATAATATACTTTTAACCTCTGTGATTATCTTGTATCTTAGCCTCTGCAAACTGCCCCTTTATTTCAGTTCTTTTGATAGACTTGCAGTCTAGCCAATCACTGCCTGCTCCCAGATAACTTCACGTGCACGAACACAGTGTTATCTATATGAAATATGTGAACTAACACCCTCTAGTGGTGAAAAACTGTTAAAATGCAATCTAAAAGAGGTGGGCTTCAAGGTCTAAGAAATTAGCATATGAACCTCCTAGGTTAAGCTTTCAACTAAAAATACCAAGAGAACAAAGCAAAATTGATAATAAAAGTAAATTGGAAAATTGTTTAAAATTACATGCTCTATCTGAATCATGAAAGTTTATTTTGGCCTAGACTGTCCCTTTAAGCAGCAGCTTATTAAACAGGACACAATGACTGTATGAAAATACCATTCCTAATACATTCTTCTTCCTAATACCTCTTTACCTTCAACAGAAATAATATAAGAATTTTTACAACCCATACAATTTCTGCAGACCTACTTTAGCACATCTACAATTCTTTTCTATTGTATGCCCCTTTGTCATTACACAAAATGATTAAAGTTCTAAATAGAATAAAATGACAATAAAAAGGTTGCTGTTACAGTAAGATCAGAACTACTGATGCAGGTCTAAAGATAATGTTGAATCAGAAAAATATTCTTCCAAGCTTTACCTACCATAGAGTGTCTGTTAGGACTGGAGACCAGACACCATCAAGGACAAAGACAATTTAACAACCCCAAATATGCTCCACAACATTTGTCCTGATCTGGCACTTAAAATTAAAGGGATACTAAACCCATTTTTTTTCTTTCATGATTCAGATGGAGCATGAGATTTTAAGCAACTTTCTAACTTACTCCTATTATCAATTTTTCTTTGTTCTCATGCTATCAAAAGCAGTACTGTAAGCTTTAGAGCCAGCCCATTTTTTGTTCAGCACCTGGGTAGCACTTGCTGATTTGTGGCTAAATGTAGCAAACCAATTAGCAAGCGCTACCCAGGTGCTGAACTAAAAATGGGCCGGCTCCTAACCTTTCATTACTGCTTTTTCAAATCAAGATAACATGAGAACAAATTAAAATTGATAATAGGAGTAAATTAGAAAGTTGCTTAAAATTGCATACTTTATCTGAATCATGAAAGACAAAATGTGGGGTTAGTATCCCTTTAAGGCACTTAATGAAACCAGATTTTTATTAATATATTTAGAAAGAACAGGGTTATTAAACATAAAAAAGCCTTTATTTACAGAGCAATGGCAATCTGATAACAGCATCACAACATGCACTGCAGGATTTTAAGACAATGAAGGATATGCATGAATTATTGCAATAGGCAATATTTACTTTTACTCAAATATCTCTTTTGGTGCTTAATATATACCATCATTACAACAGTACAACTTGTTCCTCATTGTTTGATTAATTTCTTATTATGTGACAAGCTTAAAATACACATAGAAAGGTTTAACAAAGTAGAAGTATAAGGATGCAGTATTGAACAAAGGAACAACAGTTGAAAATCAGTTACAATATCTACATTATTTATTTTACTTTAAATTAAACTAAAAAACAGCAATATTTTTGTTTAAATAAAGTATATTTGAAAAAGCTACATCTGTAGTTGGTGCTTGGGGACTGGTCTCGGGCCTGCTATTGTCTTCTGTGTCCTTCTCTCATGCCAGTTGCCATCATTGGTTCACTTGGTGGTTCCTTGTGTTGCACTGTGGTGCTCGGTATGTTGTCTTTGTAAAGCTACTTCTTGAGTGAGGCTTTTCTTCATTTTGTAGAATGCTGTTGGAAGTTGGGACCATGAATTGTGATCTTTGCACCAGAGCTTAGTTAATTAGGCCTACATTTTTACAGGAGTAGCATGCCTGTCTAGATTCAGGTGATTGTCGTAAAAAATAGTGATCACTTGCAGTAGCAGGGGCTTTAGTGGAGACCCTAAATTTCCCTGTTTGACGTAAGTGGACATTTGTTCTTAAAGGGACAGTCTACCATAGAATTGTTATTGTTTTAACAGATAGATAATCCCTTTATTACCCATTCCCCAGTTTTGCATAACCAACACAGTTATATTAATATACTTTTTACCTCTGTGATTACCTTGTATCTAGGAACCTTCTTCCAGCCCCCTGATCACATGACTGTGACTGTTTATTTTCTATTGTCTTAAATTTAGCATTGTGTTGTGCTAGCTCTTAAATAACTTTCTGTGCCTGAACACAGTGTTATCTATATGGCCCACGTGTACTTTATGTCTCTTTGTGTTGAAAAGAGATTTAAAAAGCATGTGATAAGAGGCAGCCCTCAAAGGCTTAGAAATTAGCATATAAGCCTACCTATGTTTAGTTTAAACTAAGAATACCAAGAGAAAAAAGCAAATTTGATGATAAAAGTAAATTGGAAAGTTGATTAAAATTAAAAGTCCTATCTGAATAATGAAAGTTTAATTTATACTTGACTGTCCCTTTAATTTTAAAGGGAAGAAGCCCCTCTTTCAAATGATGGGTCTTGAGTCACATTTCCTCCTAGGAGGCAGATTTTCAATTTGAGAAATGGTGATACCACCCCCATTGGATATCAGGGAGATTTTGCATTGGGTAAAGAGCTACTCTGCCCCTCTTCTTTGTCTTACTTAGAGGGCCATGACCTTGATTTGAAAGATGACAGATATCTCTTGTGAACAAGGAGTCACATGACCCTTTAGTTTGCATGTGATCACCATGTCCCACTAGGAACCACGTAAGTGTTCAATAAGGAGTAAAGGATCTCTATTAGGGACCCCGTTTGGGAAAGGGGGGTCTTGTGCACGTCATTGGTATGTGGTATTTCTATGATTAGATATTTTATTCCTACTCAAACATATAGGAAAATGACAAAAAAATATTTCTTAGTTTTTAGTTACTATTTTTGATTGCAAATCTTAGATATACAATTTTAATTTGTTGGTGTTTTGGGAAGGTGAATTGATGCTAAATGAGGAACTATAAAGGGCCAGATTATGAGTGGAAAACTATTTAGCGCTTTCGCTAGAGCGCTAATTGTGCTAGAAGTAAACTTTGTGGAAGTCGGGTTGTGCTCGTATTATTGCCCTTGCACTAACCCGACACGCACAAAAAGCCAAAGTTAGAAATATTGTGCATGTGAAAACCTATTCCCCCATAAAAATCAATGGGGAAAAAAAGCACCCTACTCGCGAGCAAACCCGATCGCATATTCTCATGTGCAATAACCCGACATGAAAACATGAATATTTCACCAACCAAATAATTACACAAAATAGAATATATACACCCACTTCTATATTATCAAAGCATTTTAAATATTGCAAAAAATCCCCAAAGCTCATATTTTAAAATTGGGATCTTAGTCACACAATATGGCCATATTTTGCTTAAGCCAGTCACCAACTTACAAGGTGTCCCAATGTTGACTGGTCCTAACACTGCAATGTGATGCCTTTCTGGGCTGTAACATTCCTGCTTTAACTATGCATCTAAGAATGAGTCTCTCTGGCTAGATACACACTTCCAATGTACTATAATGAGAGCACCTGAGCATCTGGGTGGGGTGCTCGAAACCATGAAGATGGTTAGTCTTCCTTTAAATACAAATACAAATGTTTCTGCACACCTTACAAAATTATTTTATTAAAGGGTTAGAAAATTATGCAAAATGTAACCTAACTAAAACAGATTATTATAACAACTATGTTATATTCTATCAAATAAAACTGTTTGCACTTGCTTTATAAGGAATTTGCATGCTCACTACAGCAGCCATATTTGTAGTTTGTTAGTCAAGGGAAGTACTCCATATCCTTTATAAAATGCTCTTAGTCTAGGGGTACTTTGTGTACTTACCTCAAATGAAACTGCTAGATCTGCTGCTCCTCCTTCCTCTTCAACTTCCATGGTACCCAGAACTTCAGCGCTCTGGTGCGCCACTCCCCCATCATGACCACATGTCCACCCAGCATCCGGCGCGATCGTGATGCGCTGCTAGAGAAAGTAGAGAAGGGACGATTCTGCGCACGCGTGGGCAATAGAATAATTTTAATGCGCTTGCGGGCGGCCATGATGTTTCTACCTAGGTAGAACATAATAATAGGGCTCATATAACGAGCAAAAAATGGGTTTGGCACAGTAGTAATTTTATAAATAAAATTACAAGAAAATGAAAGAAAACTTTAAATATGTACCAATTAGAAATAGGTTTATTATTTACAGAAGTTTTTAACAAGTTAAAGAAGTTTTTTGGGTTTACTATTCCTTTAATATTACGTCTTAGGGGTGCAAGCAAGCAACCAACCAAATAAATACACAAAATAGAATGTTGCCTCACATTCACTTCTATATTAGCAAAACATTTTAAATATTGCAAAAAATCACCTAAGCTCATATGTTAAAATGTAAATCTTAGTCACACAATATGGCCATATTTTGCTGGCTCTTTTTTTTAAAAGAGCTACTTGCACTGACAAAGCAGATAGATTGGCTTCTATAATGCTGACCTGTCCCTCTTGTTATTATTTACACCTGGCATAGGGCATTTGCTCACACAGTTAGCAATATAATTATTGATCTAGAAAAGGGCACTATTTAGAAAGCTTCACATTCTATAGTTGTTTTGATACAGGGGTTTACATTTCCATATTTTAAAAGTATTATATTAGTCTAGGATTACTAGGAGAGGAGATAGCCCTACTGTGACACTGATATAAATCACCTTATGCTGTGGAGGACATTCGGTAACATTTGTAAAATATCACAGAGTAGTCAATTTTGTCTTTCGATTACAGTTATTTTTTTCTCTAAAGAGGCATTTTCATTCTTTGGGCCTGATGATCTAAAGCTCTCCACTCAGACAAGATGAAATAAAATGATCCTCCAGTACTGCAAGATCCCTAGTGAAATGCTTAAAAGGCAAATTTTGCTAAACTTCTCCAAGGGGCATTCCCTGCATTTCTGCATGTGAAAGAGACACAAGCCCAGTGCAATATAGCACTGCATGACATGACAGTTCTGCTGCATTTACTCTTGGTGCTTTGCATTTTATATTACTTTACACTTCATATTAAAGTCTATTATATTTAAACTTTGCACTATATATTTTATTTTGTATACAACAGTGTATTTAGGATTGTGATTATTTTTTTCTGATTATGCTATGGCAGTTTCTGTGTAACTTTAACAAATAAGGATCATACTTTGTATATTTATATGTATCTTTTACAAATTACATTGCACATTGTATTTCTTCTATTTAAAATAAAACTGATAGCTTCAGTTTCCCAGAGGGTGTCATTACTTTCTACTGGTCTGATAAGCACAGATTCTCAAGTTTGGAGAAAAATTATTATTTGTAAAATATACACAGAAATATACAAACAAAGTATGATCTTACTTTGTTAAAGAAACACAGAACCTTTCAAAATATAATCAGAATTTTTAAATTCACTGCTGGATCTAAATCTAAATGTATTAAACTATAAAATAGAAAGTGCAAAGCTTAAATTTAATATTACTGAAAGGACCCAATCTGAAGTACAAAGTAACATAAAATACAAAGCACAAAGTGTAAGTGTAATACAACTCTCATATCATGCAGTGCTATATTGCACTAAGCTTGTCTCACAGTGCTGGAGAGTTCTGCCCTTTTTCTTTGAGCATTCAGTGAACTCAGTCCCTGTGTAGTCTCCAAGCAGAAGAATCTTTGAACATCAAGCCCTAAGTGAACTAAAAGTGTTTTTAAGCAAGTTATTATTTATTATATTTCAATATCTGACCCCTTTACATTGAAATGAAGGTCAGTTTTATTTAAACGGTTTGGCTGGACTGATATCTGTGTATGCACATGCAAGTTATTACAACTATGAGCATCATTTTTAACTGATGAACTTTCCCTGTATTTGCTAACATTTGCAATGAATTATTTACTGACATAAATAGATGCTGAAGACAACCATGACAAGAACTAAACAAAATTAACAGAGATAATTTTGTAACATAAATATTATAGAAAAGGTAAATGTGTGGACTCTTATGGCACAAGTAGTTAGAGTACATTTAAATGAATGAAAATCTGCAAAACCCTTGTATTATCCATTATACAAGCACTATAAAAACACCACAGTTATCAATAGTAAGCAGCTGATGAGATTTTATTTTGACATTGATTGCAAGCAGGAACATATGTGGCAAAGATGCTGTGAAGTTTAAAGAAGCAATGGTGCTGATTGACATTGCAATATCCCATATATGCAAGGCCTCCTGCCCAGTCCTCACACATTACTCATAGGCCCATTTCTCCTGCAGTTTCCTTACTTTACTTCTGATTTGTACACTTTTATTAAATCCTATTTTCCACTTTGCACACCACCTTAACATACTTAAAATCACTATTAGTTCTCTTCTCTCTCTTCATCTTAAGACATTTAGTGCAGGTGATACCCCATTCCCAATCCTGGGCTTCTTCAGATTCTCACTCTCATGCATTCAGACATGTATTAAAAAAATTATAAAGGAAAACAAACATTCCTTTTACTTGTGCACTACGGAACAATGTCTTTCTGCAACAAGCTCATTTCTATCCATGATCTCTTCTTTACCCACTCCCTCAACCTCCTGGCTCTCACTAAGATCTGTTTCTCTCCCTCAGACACTGTCTACCCTGCAGCATTATTTTTGTGGCCTTCAATGGAGATTCACTGCCAGATACATAAAACTATACGGCTAGATTACGAGTCTTGCGTTAGCCTTAAAAAGCAGCGTTGAGAGGTCCCAACACTGCTTTTTAACGCCCGCTGATATTACGAGTCTGGCAGGTACAGGTGTATCGCTCACGTTTCTTCTGTGACTCGAGCTTACCGCAAATCCCCTTACGTCAATTGCGTATCCTATCTTTTTAATGGGATTTGCCTAACGCTGGTATTACGAGTCTTGGAAGAAGTGAGCGGTAGACCCTCTCCTGTCAAGACTCCTACCGCATTTAAAAGTCAGTAGTTAAGAGTTTTATGGGCTAACGCCGTAACATAAAATTCTTAACTAAAGTGATAAAAAGTACACTAACACCCATAAACTACCTATTAACCCCTAAACCGAGCCCCCCCCCACATTGGAAACACTTAAATAACGTTTTTAACCCCTAATCTGCTGACCGGACATCGCCGCCACTGTAATAAATATATTAACCCCTAAACCGCCGCACTCCCGCCTTGCAAACACTAGTTACATTTTATTAACCCCTAATCTGCCGTTCCTAACATCGCCGACACCTATCTACATTTATTAACCCCTAATCTGCTGCCCCCAACGTCGCCGCTACTATATTAAATTTATTAACCCCTAAACCTAAGTCTAACCCTAAGTCTAACCCCCCCTAACTTAAATATAATTTAAATAAATCTAAATAAAATAACTACAATTAAATAAATGAATCCTATTTAAAACTAAATACCTACCTATAAAATAAACCATAAGCTACCTACAATATAACTAATAATTACATTGTATCTACCTTAGGGTTTATATTTATTTTACAGGCAACTTTGTATTTATTTTAACTAGGTAGAATAGTTATTAAATAGTTATTAACTATTCAATAGCTACCTAGTTAAATAAGTATAAATTTACCTGTAAAATAAATCCTAACCTAAATTACAATTACACCTAACACTACACTATCATTAAATTAATTACATAAACTAACTACAATTAACTACAATTAAATAAAATAAACTAAAGTACGAAAAAACATTACAACCCACCACCCACACACCCAACCCTACTCTAAAACCCACCCAATCCCCCCTTTAAAAAACCTTACACTACCCCCTTGAAGATCACCCTACCTTGAGACGTCTTCACCCAGTCAGGCACAAGTGGACCTCCAGAGGGGCAGAAGTCTTCCAAACAAAGTGTATAGACGCGGTATAGCTGCGTCCAGAACGGGAACCGGTAAATCCTGTGAAATCTTCCAATGACAGGAGCTGGCAGAGTGCCGTAGCCTGCGGTTTGATCCAAGACCGCACAGTGCTACACAAACGAGGAAGGCTGGGTGGCAGGCACTACTTAAACAGACAGGCGCAAGATCAAATATAAAAAGAAAAAATACTTTAATGAAAAATAAGTAAATATATAAAATACATGATAGGCATGACAACAAGACAAGGGAGGGAAGAAAAACAGTGGCCTGACGCGTTTCGGGCCCCCTAGTGGCACTTATTCATAGCCTATAGCTAGAATGCAAGCTCAATCCTATTGGCTGATTGGATCAGCCAATAGGATTTTTCCTACCTTAATTCTGATTGGCTGATAGAATCCGATCAGCCAATCGGAATTCAAGGGATGCCATCTTGGATGACATCATTTAAAGGAACCTTCATTCTTCGCTTGGACTTCGTTTGAAGAGGATGCGCCGCGTCGGCTGGATTGAAGATGGACCCGTTCCGGATGGATGAAGATAGAAGATGCCGTCTGGATGAAGACTTCTGCCCATCTGGAGGTCCTCTTCTGCCTGGATCGGATGAAGACTTCTGCCCCTCTGGAGGACCACTTGTGCCCGGCTGGGTGAAGACGTCTCAAGGTAGGGTGATCTTCAAGGGGGTAGTGTTAGGTTTTTTAAGGGGGGATTGGGTGGGTTTTAGAGTAGGGTTGGGTGTGTGGGTGGTGGGTTGTAACGTTGGGGGGGTATTGTCTTTTTTTTCACAGGTAAAAGAGCTGATTACTTTGGGGCAATGCCCCGCAAAAAGCCCTTTTAAGGGCTATTTGTAATTTAGTATAGGGTAGGGAATTTTTTTATTTTGGGGGGCTTTTTTATTTTATTAGGGGGATTAGAGTAGGTGTAATTAGTTTTTAAATGCTTGTAATTATTTTATTATTTTTTGAAATTTAGTGGTTTTTTTCCGTACTTTAGTATATTTAATTTAATTGTAGTTAATTGTAGTTAGTTTATGTAATTAATTTAATGATAGTGTAGTGTTAGGTGTGATTGTAATTTAGGTTAGGATTTATTTTACAGGTAAATTTGTACTTATTTTAACTAGGTAGCTATTAAATAGTTAATAACTATTTAATAACTATTCTACCTAGTTAAAATAAATACAAAGTTGCCTGTAAAATAAATATAAAACCTAAGATAGATACAAATGTAATTATTAATTATATTGTAGCTATCTTATGGTTTATTTTATAGGTAAGTATTTAGTTTTAAATAGGATACATTTTTTTAATTGCAGTTATTTTATTTAGATTTATTTAAATTATATTTAAGTTAGGGGGGGTTAGACTTAGGTTTAAACTTAGGTTTAAGGGTTAATAAATTTAATATAGTAGCGGCAACGATGGGGGCGGCAGATTAGTGGTTAATAAATATAATGTAGGTGGCGGCGATGTTGGGGGCAGCAGAATAGGGGTTCATAAGAATAATGTAGGTGGAGGCGGTGTCCGGAGCGGCAGATTATGGGTTAATAATATAATGCAGGTGTCGGCGATGTTGGGGACGGCAGATTAGGGGTTAATAAGTGTAAGATTAGGGGTGTTTAGACTCGGGGTTCATGTTAGGGTGTTAGGTGTAGACATAAATTTTATTTCCCCATAGGAATCAATGGGGCTGCGTTAGAAACTGAACGCTGCTTTTTTTGCAGCTGAATCTGCCCCTTTGTTTCCTATGGGGAAATCGTGAACGAGCACGTTTAGCCAGCTCACCGCTGACTTAAGCAGCGCTGGTATTGAGGTGAAATGCGGAGCTAAATTTTGCTCTCCGCTCCGCTTTTAAGGGCTATTTGTAATTTAGTGTAGGGTAGGGCTTTTTTTATTTTGGGGGGGCTTTTTTATTTTGTTAGGGGGATTAGATTAGGTGTAATTAGTTTAAAAATCTTGTAATTTTTTTATTATTTTCTGTAATTTAGTGTTTGTTTGTTTTTTACTTTAGATAATTTTATTTAATTTAGGGAATTAATTTAATTATAGTGTAGTGTTAGGTGTAATTGTAACTTAGGTTAGGTTTTATTTTACAGGTACTTTTGTATTTATTTTAACTAGGTAGTTATTAAATAGTTAATAACTATTTAATAACTATTCTACCTAGTTAAAATAAATACAAACTTGCCTGTAAAATAAAAATAAACCCTAAGATAGCTACAATGTAACTATTAGTTATATTGTAGCTATCTTAGGGTTTATTTTATAGGTAAGTATTTAGTTTTAAATAGGAATAATGTAGTTAATGATAGTTATTCTTATTTATATTTATTTAAATTAGGGGGTGTTAGGGTTAGGGTTAGGTTTAGGGGTTAATACATTTAATATAGTTGTGGCGACGTTGGGGGTGGCAGATTAGGGGTTAATAAGTGTAGGTAGGTGTCGGCGACATTGGGAGCGGCAGATTAGGGGTTAATAAATATAATGTAGGTGTCGGCAATGTTGGGGGCAGCAGATTAGGGGTTCATAAGTATAATGTAGGTGGTGGCGGTGTACGGAGCGGCAGATTAGGGGTTAATAATATAATGCAGGTGGCGGCGATGTCGGGGGCGTCAGATTAGGGGTTAATAAGTGTAAGATTAGAGGTGTTTAGACTCGGGGTTCATGTTAGGGTAATAGGTGTAGACATAAATTTATTTTCCCCATAGGAATCAATGGGGCTGCGTTATGAGCTTTACGCTGCTTTTTTGCAGGTGTTAGGTTTTTTTTCAGCCGGCTCTCCCCCATTGACTCCTATGGGGAAATCATGCACAAGAACGTTTAGCCAGCTCACCGCTAACGTAAGCAGCGCTGGTATTGAGGTGAGATGTGGAGCAAAATTTTGCTCTACGCTCACTTTTTTGCGGTTAAGGCCGGGTTTGTAAAAACCCGTAATACCAGCGCTGTCTATAAGTGAGCGGTGAGCATAAACTGCTCGTTAGCACCGCACTCCTGTTAACGCAAAACTCGTAATCTAGACGTAATATTGCAAATTATGATTGTTGCAACTATATAACACTGTTTTCCACATAATTCAAATTCATGTATAATCTAGCATGTATATTAACAGACAGAATAATACCGCTTTGTTTCTTTCTTTTTTTTTTTTTTTTTGAATAAATTTTTATTGAGGGTTTTTCAAAATGACAACATAAAATCATGACCTAAACATAATGCAGAACATGGTAGTGATTGTTTTAACAATAATATGACAAGGAAAGAAATCATAATATGAATAACAAAACATATCTGAAACCCTCCTTTTATATTTTTTATAGGATACTGTGAGTAGCTATTATTCCGGACTATAGAGGTGAAAGATGCTCTAAAAGAGCACTGTAGCTACTAGATAGACCCAATTTGTCATTTGGTTGAATGTTCCTTATTATTAAGAATAGGGTCATAATATCAAAAGCCAAAGAAGGAGCGAGGGGGAAAATAGGGAAATGTCAGCGGGTAAGCACCGCTTATACAAATGAATTTTCTATGTTTTTATATTATTACGTGCTTAAGTTATTTGAAGAAAGTACTAGGGATAGCAATGTAACTAGTTATGGTCACCAATAATGGGGGGGGGCGGGAGACCATGGAGAAGTTAATTGACTAAGTCCATTATTCATTACAACACAATGTGTAGCGTGGAAGACTAAGCTATACGGAAGTTAATAAATTTAGGAATATCCCGTATCATATAAGAGGTTTAACAAAGTTGAGAATCTCCCCTAGCAGGACATATTTGTAAATGCCTGGTATAAGGTCAAGGCATATATAAGATTATTTGAAGCATTCATGTTATAAGAAACAATAACACTATAGGTAATGTACATTAATTATAGATGTCATAGGCCATATAGATTAAAAAGAGTATGTGGAGGTGGAATTATATAACACAAAGCCTAGCTCGACATAAGCAAAAGGAAAACACTTTATGTGGGAGTAGTTCTAACTAGCTTGGGAACTCCATTTTGAAGCATGTAAACGATAAGATTATTAACGTCTCTAAAATATAGGAAAAAACATAAAACATCTCAGTATTACATAATTTTGTAAGAGAGAGTTGTCCTTAGACTAAACTTATGCAAACAAACAGACTGTTATATCTGGGTGTACCGCATATTTTCTAAAATTTAGTTGCTGTCCAGATATCTCTAAAGCTGGGAGTCACCTTTAAAGGAGCGAGTATGTGTAGATCTATTGTAAGGTTAGGACCTCTAAATGACTTATCCTAAATCTCAACACTACAAGTAAAGGTAAATCCATAGGTAAAGCATGCTAGCTATAAATATTATAACCTATAACCATTATGAACTTGAAAATGTGTTGGCATTTGGCCAATAGTTGCACAATACATTATATATCTAATCTAGCAAACATATTATACCTTCCATGTTAACATGAGTATTAACTGCTTTTTATAAACAAAACGTGCGTGATACGTAATTTTAAGGTCCTATATCAGCAGTGCCCATAAACAAGGAGCATAGGGCAGTGAATGAAATAGTTTATAATAAAAAACTGTAAATGACTGTACTAACACTGACTTAGTAAAACTTATTCTGGGTATCTTATTATTTGTAGTCTTACTCAGTGTTCTACTATCAAGCTGTCTATAAGCAGAGTGTTGCTTTATAAAAAGACTCAGGTCCACATTTGCAACCGTTCTGCGCATGTAATCAAGACTTAGTCTTATAGTAAAATAACATAAGTGTCAGTATCATACAATAACTAAAGTCATAACTAGGCTAGCAAGGGGAGGGGGGACATTTACAGGGTAGAACAATAGTAAACATATATAAAAGTATATTATTTTTGTTTCAGCACAAAGTGACTATAAACCTGATTATGAACTAGCTAAATTGTTAGACACACGATCATTCGGGGTCTAGAACATGTGAGTGAGCACATTGTAAATATAATAGAGCTCATTTACACCCCAGTAGGGGTAGTTAGTGTCGTAGCAATTGGACAAGTAGGCTAGAGTTTTTTAATACTGGTCCATTTTAAATAACATGCAACTAGGCTATGTATTTTCACTAAAGTGATACAACTGAAGTTCTGAAAGGAATTATTAAGCCATGCTTATAGTGGATTATAATGTTAACTAATAGATAATTTAAGCAGGCATGTACTAACTAAATTGAACTATAAAACAGCAGTTTTCATAATGCTACTTGTGTTACTTGTGCTTGAAGAGATGCACACAATTATGTGTAGAGGGTATATTGCCACACTGATTGCATGATCATTTATCTTATACACCCCTAGGCCAGTCCTATCTGTAAGTCACTAGCAGGAAAGTTTAAAGTATTATTAACTCCATAAATTTTAGGTGAATGCATTTTATACGTCCTTTTTTTTTTTTAAATTTTCTATAGTTATAATACTTGATAGGGAATGTGATTTGTAATAAGGAGCACTGATTGCCCCTCTTAGGTCCTATAATAGAATAAAATAAAGTTAAGTTCTATGGGAGGAAAAAACAGTATAAACATAAAATCACAGTATCTACACCGCCATTAGTGGCAACAGAGCTATACATATTTGTAGTTATAGTTTAGAAGGAGACAGAACATTTTAGAATAGATTATAGTTCCAGTTATTACTCTATCCTCCATCAAAACATGAGGTTTAATGGTAAGCTAGCTTAATATATTCCTAATAATGGGGCTAAAATGCATTACCAGATAACATTACAGCATGGGTAATAAACAATAAGCTTGTTATCACAAGTGCACAGTCCCATGTATCGGAACGGTTAGGAATGTCAGCCAATACCCCTTTTCTGAGGATGTCCCACAGCAGATGCATTAGGGAGCGAGTGGGTCAGTAAACGGTTCCATCTTGCTGGTCGTGTAACAGTTGGGGAGAATATAATATAGTCTACTCCAGAGCTGAGCTGGGGCTGCATGCAGGCTGTCAAATAGGCCAGATAGTGGGGAAGCGGCAAGCCTCCAAATGTCGGCGTCTCAGTAGCACATACGAGTTGTAGCAATACAAGGATGTCATGCCTCCGCTTCGGGCTCTGCATAGTTGATAAGCTTGTGCACTCCGAGGTTCTCTCACACCAGGTAACCAATCTACTACCTTCATAGGTCAGTCGTTGGGCTTCAAGTATTATGAGGCAAGGCTTGAGCTTATTTATCTTACAGACCTCTGCACTCTGTAAGACCCGTTCCGATGAGACTGCAGGGCTCCTCATAGATACTGCCTGTATATGGCTCGTATGCTGCATCTCATAGATTAAACCGCATCTCTCTCCGGCCCTATCTTCCATGTCACCTACAGAAGCGTGGTGCGGCGTAGGTATCGCTTTGTGTGCTGTCATATGTTGCCATTCATTACTGGCCTCGTTGGATAGTGGGTGTTGAGCATACGATGCTATAGGTGTCAAACCCTGCCTGCGGCCATTTGCTACTTGAATGCGAGTATCGCCCTCACACTGTGACTCATTGATTCCTTTGTTGGCCGCCTTTAGTTGTATGATTTGCGTAGTCTGGGCCTGTAATGAAACGGCCCCTCTCACCGCCATCTTGTCTGCGTCTTCCTCTGTCCGAGCGCATGATGCTCTAATTGTTAGTATAAGGTCGGCATGTCTAGACTGCATCTGCCATGAGAGCTCCAAAAGCAGCGCACGTATTTCCTCCATGTTTAGCGAGTATTTAGCTTTAATTGTGTTTAGAGCAAAAGCAGGTCAGCTCTAATGGAAATATGTCCGTGTAGCTTGTCGCTAGAATCGCAAAGTCTCCAATTTTCGTTTTAGGGTGCTCTTTAGTTGTGATACAATCATAGGTAATCAAAATGTCAGAATAGCCTGTACTTCTGGTTTTAAATATGGATTACATTTGGTCAAATATAGAGAGCTCCAAAGGAACACATCTGGTTCCCTCGGCTGTTGGCTCCGCCCCCCACCGCTTTGTTTCTTATTATTTACTTTGAATTCTGGCACGTCAATAATAGATGTACTTGTTTTATATAAACAAATGTTAATTAGATAAAAGCAAGTATATAGCACAGGGACATTGTATTTGACAAACAGATTAACATAAAGGCATAAACCAAAAGATCAATTTAATCTACCCATTCTATATATAAAGTGCAGGCTTATTTCATATTAACATAATATTAAGTATATCCTTTGCAATAATGATGCAATCAACTATTTCAATGGTTCACAATTTTGTTTTGCTTTGGGACACCCCAAAAGTAAAATAAACATTTCAAATTCTGCTGAAAATCATGATTTAATTTTGTATACCTTCTCCTCTCCTTTAATGTTATAAAACAGCAATACACTGTGAACCCATGTGTATATAATCAATATTTATGGGTAGATTTATCAAATGCCGGGCTGACATGATTCGCTGCAGAGAATAATTTCTGCCCGGCATCGCTAAATGCCGACAGCGATGCGCCGGAAATGACGTGACCAGCGTGAGGCTTCACAGGTGAAGCGATGCATTGCGATGTGCCAGAAATTACGCGAATTAGGAGCAACCTGGCATCAAAACAGTGTCATGGCAACCTGGAGTCATAACGCTAAAATCAGACAAAACATGTTGGGATAAAACAATCCCATACAGGATGAGAGACCCAGAGGAGAGGCTCAATGGACTTTCCAGTGAGAGGATTAAGCTGACAATTTAAAAGGATGATGTGGCATTGACCAAGACTGTGGGCTTTGCTTTTTTTTGACTGATGAGATCTTTCTACATGCACTCTAGTAACTGTATATGTTACCAGGGTTTGTTATGCAATAAATGTGCTACTGTGAATCGGAGGTGTTCTGTCTTTTTAAAGTTACAGATAAATGCATTTTTAAAAACACCTGATGTAAGAGTTATTATAGTTTTTTTTAATAACTTGTACTGCATACACAATTTGCAGAACTTAAGATAGCTCACGTAACAGGTATTTCCATCTCAAATACGCTTTGAGTGCCAGTTATTGCATATAGTATGATGTCACTGCTACTTGGAGCATGTTTAAGATTGGAATGTGCAAACAAATGATATATGCTTTGCTAGTGAAAGGGGAATTAGAAACTTAACAAAAGAGTTCTATAAGCCTCTGTTCGGTGAGAATTTTATCAGACCAACTTTACCATGAATTCATAGAAAGAATATAAGGACTTAAAAAAATGAGAATTACATGCAAAAGTAAAATATTTAAAACCAGATTCATGTAAATAGTTTTTGAAGTAATGAAAACTAGAGAAAGGCTTTTATGGGTATAAACATCTAAAAAGTGTTGTTTTGTATAAAATACACTTATTAAAAAAACACTGGCCTAGATTTGGAGTTTTGCGGCCAAAGGGGTGCGTTAGCTATGCGTGCTTTTTTTCTGGCCGCACCTTTTAAATACCGCTGGTATTTAGAGTTCACAGAAGGGCTGCGTTAGGCTCCAAAAAAGTAGCGTATAGCATATTTACCGCAACTGCAACTCTCAATACCAGCGGTGCTTACGGACGCGGCCAGCTTCAAAAACGTGCTCGTGCACGATTCCCCCATAGGAAACAATGGGACAGTTTGAGCTGAAAAAAACCCTGCAAAAAAGCAGCGTTCAGCTCCTAACGCAGCCCCATTGTTTCCTATGGGGAAACTCTTCCTAAGTCTGCACCTAACACCCTAACATGAACCCCGAGTCTAAACACCCCTAACCTTACACTTATTAACCCCTATTCTGCTGCCCCCGCTATCGCTGACCCCTGCATTTTATTATTAACCCCTAATCTGCCGCTCCATACACCGCCGCAACCTACGTTATCCCTATGAACCCCTAATCTGCTGCCCCTAACACTACCGACCCCTATATTATATTTATTAACCCCTAATCTGCCCCCCACAACGTTGCCGCCAGCTACCTACAATAATTAACCCCTAATCTGCCGACCGCACCTCACCGCTACTATAATAAAGTTATTAACCCCTAATCCGCCTCACTCCCGCCTCAATAACCCTATAATAAATAGTATTAACCCCTAATCTGCCCTCCCTAACATCGCCGACACCTAACTTCAATTATTAACCCCTAATCTGCCGACCGGATCTCGCCGCTACTCTAATAAATGTATTAACCCCTAAAGCTAAGTCTAACCCTAACACTAACACCCCCCTAAATTAAATATAATTTAAATCTAACAAAATAAATGAACTCTTATTAAATAAATTATTCCTATTTAAAGCTAAATACCTGTAAAATAAACCCTAATATAGCTACAATATAACGAATAATTATATTGTAGCTGTTTTAGGATTAATATTTATTTTACAGGCAACTTTGTATTTATTTTAACCAGGTAAAATAGCTATTAAATAGTTAAGAACTATTTAATAGCTAAAATAGTTAAAATAATTACAAAATGACCTGTAAAATAAATCCTAACCTAAGTTACAATTAAACCTAACACTACACTATCAATAAATTAATTAAATACAATACCTACAAATAACTACAATTAAATAAACTAACTAAAGTACAAAAAATAAAAAAGAACTAAGTTACAAAAAATAAAAAAATATTTACAAACATTAGAAAAATATTACAACAATTTTAAACTAATTACACCTACTCTAAGCCCCCTAATAAAATAACAAAGACCCCCAAAATAAAAAAATGCCCTACCCTATTCTAAATTAAAAAAGTTCAAAGCTCTTTTACCTTACCAGCCCTGAAAAGGGCCATTTGCGGGGCATGCCCCAAATAATTCAGCTCTTTTGCCTGTAAAAAAAAAACATACAATACCCCCCCCAACATTACAACCCACCACCCACATACCCCTAATCTAATCCAAACCCCCCTTAAATAAACCTAACACTAAGCCCCTGAAGATCTTCCTATCTTATCTTCACCATGCCAGGTTCACAATGTTCATATATAATAGGATTTGATACAATCACACGGCTAATGAAATAGAAAAAAGCAGAACAAAGCACCGAAAGATGGGTAAGAAAATCTTACCTCTATATAGTCCCATTAGATAAATGGTATGTGTATATTTAAAGTTGAAATTTTGTTAGTGTGATAAGAGGTGTGTGTAGGCTAATCGAACTAATGAAAAAAGTAAGGTATACAACAAAAGGTTGAAGCTGGAATAAAAATTTCTGTGAAGGGTAGGAGTGTTGATTGGCGTGTTGATATCTAAGGGAAACTGGAATGAAGATTAATGTGAAATCTGAACATGTATAATACGTGATATGTAAGGGTAGGAGTGTTAGTTGACGTGTTAATATCTAAAATAGCCCTAGGATATAAATGAGTGTTTGTGAACTTGAAATAGTGGTGAATCATGTTCGTGAATGTATGAAATGTGAATATTGAAAGAATTATAAGTGGTTGATAAAAAAGTATGTAGTAGATAGGTGATAATATGATTATAATAGTGAGGGAGTGTTAGTGAAATATGTGTGTCCAATTAGGTAAAGGGAAATATGTGGACTTATATATACAGGACCAATATGTTCTAATGCATATGGAAAAAAAAACATGCAGAACAAGATTTTATGGTATATGAGGAATGCTACTGTTTTTAAAAGAAAATATTTACTACTGATTCAGTAACCAGAGCAAGCCCACATGGAAGAAAAGGGACTAATCCTTAAAGAAATATAAAATTTCAACTTTTTTCTTTTGTGATTCAGGCAGGGCATACAATTTAAAAAAAAAAAAAAAAAGTTTCCAATTTACTTTTATTATCAAATTTACTTCACTTCCATTGTATTCTTTGTTGAAGAGATACCTAGGTAGGTAGTGTGCACATACTTGGAGCTTTACATGGCAGGAAATAATGCTGCCATCTAGTGCTCTTGCAAATGTATAACATTCATGCAAAACTGCTGTCGTAGAGGGCTGCAGGCACCTGCACACTCCTGAGAAAATTTGGTAATAGAAGTAAATTAGAGAGGTGTTTAAAATGTCATGCTCTGACTGAATCATGAAATAAAAAAATTGGGTTTCGTGTCCCTCCTTCCTTGAAGCCACCTGCTTCCTTTAAATAGCGGTGAGGCTGTCTGGATTCCAAGGTTTGACAAAATAATATTTTATCATGTTGTATTTTGTATATGATTCTAGTTTTCCATACATTCAGCCAGATTACGAGTTTTTCATTATGAGCTGTGCGGTGCTAACGAGCAGTTTTGTCACACCGCTCACTTACCTGCAGCGCTGGTATTACAGGTTTTTACAAAACCGGCGTTAAAAGACAAGAAGTGAGCGTTTAGCAAAATTGTTTTCATTACCGCACTCCAATACCAGCGCTGCTTAAGTCAGCAGTGAGCTGGTTGTATGTGATTGTGCGCAATTTCCCCATAGGAATCAATGGGGTTTGCTGACTGAAAAAAAGTCTAACACCTGCAAAAAAGCAGCGTAAAACTCAGTAACGCAGCCCCATTGATTCCTATGGGGAAATACATTTTATGTTTACTCCTAACACCCTAACATCAACCCGAGTCTAAACACCCCTAATCTTACACTTATTAACCCCTAATATGCTGCCCCGACATCGCCGACACCTACATTATTCTTATTAACCCCTAATCTGCCGCTCCGGACCCCGCCGCCACCTACATTATACTTATGAACCCCTCCGCCGCTCCGCGTCGGATGGATGAAGATAGAAGATGCCGTCTGGATGAAGACTTCTGCCCGTCTGGAGGACCACTTCGCCCGGCTTGGATGAAGACTTCTCCCGGCATTATTCTTATTAACCCCTAATCTGCGCTCCGGACCCCGCCGCCACCTACATTATACTTATGAACCCCTCCGCCGCTCCACGTCGGATGGATGAAGATAGAAGATGCCGTCTGGATGAAGACTTCTGCCCGTCTGGAGGGCCACTTCGCCCGGCTTGGATGAAGACTTCTCCCGGCTTTGTTGAGGATTTCGGCCCGGTTGGATGAAGACTTCTGCCGCTTTCTTGGGGATGGATGTCCGGTCTTCAGAACAGTAAGTCTATCTTCAGGGGGTTAGTGTTAGGTTTTTTTAAGGGTGTATTGGGTGGGTTTTATTTTTTAGATTAGGATTTGGGCCCCAAAAGAGCTAATTGCCATTTTAAGGGCAATGCCCATCCAAATGCCCTTAAAAGAGCTGATTACTTTGGGGCAATGCCCCGCAAAAGGCCCATTTAAGGCTATTGATTGTTTAGTTTAGGCTAGGGTTTTTTTTATTTTGGGGGGCTTTTTTTATTTTGATAGGGCTATTAGATTAGGTGCAATTAGTTTAAATATCTTGTAATTTGTTTATTGTTTTCTGTAATTTTGTGTTTTTTTTTTTTGTACTTTAGCTAATTTAATTTAATTTAGCTAATTGTATTTAATTTAGTTAATTTATTTAATTATAGTATAGTGTTAGGTTTTATTGTAACTTAGGTTAGATTTAATTTTACAGGTACTTTTGTATTTAATTTAGCTAGGTAGTTATTAAATAGTTAATAACTATTTAATAACTATTGTACCTACTTAAAATAAATACAAACTTGCCTGTATAATAAAAATAAACCCTAAAATAGCTACAATGTAACTATTATTTATATTGTAGCTAGCTTAGGGTTTATTTTACAGGTAAGTATTTAGTTTTAAATAGGAATTATTTAGGTAATAATATTAATTTTTATTTAGATTTATTTAAATTATATTTAAGTTAGGGGGTGTTAGGGTTAGGGTTTGACTTAGGTTTAGGGGTTAATACATTTAGTATAGTGGCGGCGACGTTGGGGGCGGCAGATTAGGGGTTAATAAATGTAGATAGGTGGCGGCGATGTTAGGGACGGCAGATTAGGGGTTAATAATATTTAACTAATGTTTGCGATGCGGGAGTGCGGCGGTTTAGGGGTTACTATGTTTATTATAGTTGCGGCGATGTCCGGAGCGGCAGATTAGAGGTTAATAATATTATTATAGTGTTTGCGATGCGGGAGGGCCTCGGTTTAGGGGTTAATAGGTAGTTTATGGGTGTTAGTGTACTTTTTAGCACTTTAGTTATGAGTTTTATGTGACGGCGTTGTACCATAAAACTCTTAACTACTGACTTTTAAATGCGTTAGGAGTCTTGACGGGGTAGGGTGTACCGCTCACTTTTTGGCCTCCCAGGACAGACTCATAATACCGGCACTATGGAAGTCCCATAGAAAAAAGACTTAACAAAGTTTACGTAAGTCGTTTTGCGGTAAGGCCAAAGAAGTGTGCGGTGACCCTATACCTTCAAGACTCGTAATACCAGCGGGCGTAAAAAAGCAGCGTTAGAACCTCTTAACGCTGCTTTTTTACCCTAACGCACAACTCGTAATCTAGCCGATTATTTCTTCTTTCACTTTAGTCAGTTTACCTTGCATTTTGAGGCAAGCATTTAAGAAACAGATCAATCTAGAATTGTAGATAATGCCCCTAATCGAGCTACAGAGTTTATAATGCAATATTTTCATTTAATAAACTACTCAAGGAACCAATGATGCTTGATGACAGATCTTTCAGAAGCAGCTTGTCAATGCAAGCTTTAATGAATATATATATATATCCCTAAAATATATATCTAATTTGGTGCATATGTTTCAATTATTCAATAGGCCAACTGTCATATTTATAGACATGGATTTACTGTACATAGGAGAAAAAAGTGAAGGTTAAATGATTTAATTATGTGCCTGAAATATTCTGGCTGGATAAATGTATTAAAAGGGCATTACACGCTACAATAAAACAAAAACAGTGTAATTCTTGCTATTGTTTTCTTTATAGAACTACCATCCACTGAAACTAGTTTCTTTATTTTAAATGTAAAAAGTGCTAAATAAATGACAGGTCATAAGTAGACAGTACCTAAGTTTGTGTGCTTCTGTTTCAATACTTGATGTGTATCCACAGATAACATAACATTGCAAGCCTTTTGAATACTTTGCTTGTACTTCTGTGCATGCCAGTTGGGTATAGAAATGGGTGTGCTCATGCATGCTTATGCTTTCCCCTATACCTAAATGTATCAAGTAATCCTAGACTTACCACAAGTAGTAATTATTTTGAAGAGTGCCCAATTATTAGACCAATATACGTGTCTGGTTGTTAAGTGCAAGAAAACACCTTAGTAAATATGCATCATGTACAACTGGGTAACAGCACACCCTAGGTCTAAATTTCTAAATTCTTTTTGCCCCTAAACATAAAATCAGATCTCCATAATCAACTGTATTGTTTAATGTCAGTTTTCTTAAATAGTCATATATATGTGCCAGTGTACTGCAAGTTGGACTTCTATAGAGATGTTATATACTGGTGATTCTCAACCAGGGAATTGGTATCATGTAGTATCAGAAAGTCACACAAAATTAGGGCTAAGAGTGACAAATAGCAGATTGCTCATGATATCATTTTTTGGGTGTAATCAAGTTAAAAGGTTTTTATTGCTACACATGTAATAATGAGTGTATATATACTTATTACTACATTTATATATAGCTTTTACATTAATGGAGTAATTGGCGTGCCATATTCATAAATATAAAATAGATAAGTAATATATATGGTAAGTGTTGCAGAACACCAAAAAATACTAGAAAATGTTGTTTTAGAACATTTTGTCAATATATTCCTCTAGAACAGAATGATTCTGGGAGTTCTGCATCACTGTCTCTCCTGTTGCTTTTCCTTCCCCTTTTAATAAAAGCCAACTGTGCCCACAGACATATAGCCATATCCACAAACTCCCCTGCCTGACACAGGCCTGGACTGCCTTGTCCTAAGAACATCAGTCATATCCCTGGACAATATGACTCCACCTCATTACTGTCCTGACTCGACCCTCAGCATGTCTAATACTACCAATAAGGCATTTCAAAAAGCCAATTTTTATATATTTTATAGAATTATTAAAATTACATTTTCTTCAAGCTTCACATTAAATCATCATGCATAAATCATAATGTATATATTGATTTTCACTCTTAATTACCGGTACCATCTTTTTCTATTATCCTATACATTTAAAACTAAAATTAATAAATAGTATGCTAAACAAACACAAATATGCAGTACCATTATATATGGGTATTTTTGTCATTTGAAATGATTCATAATAGGAGACTTGATGAAGTTGCACAGCTTTATATTGGCTCTAAGACTGAGACCATACTGCTGCAATAACAAAACTATGTTGCTAAAAGATGTTCAGTGAGATGCAGATAACAAAATAAAAAAGTGGCTCAAGGATAAATAATCACACATTATGTAACTGCCAGTGAATGAGCACCTGGATAAATAACTAACTACCCCCAATAGCTGTTTGATCTCTTTGACTAAGAGGCTGTGTTGCTTTTGCAGTCTTCTTAGATCTACATTTAATTAGGTCATGACCCAAAATATTTTACATTTCCAGCATTGTGAGACCATTCATGATGCAGATAATTACTGCCATATAAAGTATCTGTGGACATTAGGACAACCACTAATTTCAAGATAAAGAATTCATATTTACTGTATTTTTAAAGCCATTATAGAAACTTTAAACAATGGATAACAATATGAAAGTTCGATAGATTAATTAATATTTTCATTGTAAGCATTTTCCTATCTTTATTAATGGCAGTAAGTATTGGGCTATGTTACATTATTAAAAAAAGGTTATTAATTAATTCAAAGCATTTTTTAATTGTATTTGTAAAACTTCAAGAGGATAAAAACACCAGCACCTTAAAATGGGATCCAGTTATTATCTGCTGTCCAAATACCTCTATTGGTTTAACAACCAATCATTTTCCTTGCATATAGATAGAACATATAGAAGCAGAAATAGGTAGTCCATACTACCTGTGCAGCACCTTCCATATTAATTAATTAATAAAACAAAGGATAAATAATGCTTCCACATATAACTTTGTATAATGAGGAGATTATCATTTTTAGCTAATACACCCTAGTCATATTATTACACAGGTCACACAATTATAGTTAATTTGTAACCTCATGATTTATGATTTTATTCATATAGCGGGTGATCACAATCTATCATTGTTTTGCTCCTACAATAGCTTTTGGCTTTCTGACCAAATAGATATTGGGTGATCACAATGCAAAATCAATTAATTTGTTAAAATCCTGCAGTCGTGAAATATAAATAGAAAAACTCCCAAAAAGGCATTTATGTGTTTAGTAAATAGAAATTGAGAGGTCACTCAAAACTGACTCATACAATAGCCTATTCACACCTTTTAATGTTACAGTAAAGGTCTATTCATGTAGCCCCTTTGTTCACTGTGCAAGGTAAATACTCATTTGGATGCTTGACATTAACCTATAGTAATCCAAATACACCCCACCCTCAATGCTAATTAGCCATATAAATGCCATGTGTATCTTGGCATCATGGGCATATTTTAAAAGTCACTTCAGGCCCCCAACATCTATGAATGATATGTTTTTAATTTTTATTTTAACATTTGGTTCTAAACTGGCATTTTCAACCAGGTTTTGAAATGGGATTGTGTGATTGTGACTTTCATAGGAACCTACTGTAATCTGTTTCCAACCCCACCACTGCTAAACCAACTGAATGCATCTGAATAGTGCACTATTCCTCTTTTTCTTTCCTAATATTCCATCCAAAGAACTTTCCAGTTTCCCCTTGAGGCCTGATGCTAAAAGCATTTTCACAATAACACTATGCTATAAAGGTATCTACATCTCCTTCAAGATTGCAGATGAAATGTTAAAGGGCTGAAATCAGTGTTTGAAGGTAATCTTGCCAAGAGTAGTTTTACTATCCTTTACTGTGGGAGACAATACTTCTCTAACATGGGCAAAATGTTAAAGCATCTAGGGGTAAAGTAAAAGATACCTTTAGACCATATTGAATGGCTAGACAATTTACCCAATTCAATTGTGAAACTAGAACACAATGTATATGAGCTGGGGGATTGTGGTTACATTGTACATACATATATAGTTTGTTAAATGTACTCCTGTCAGGTTTGCACACATAAGTCCGACAGGAGTACACTAATTCTTCATGTACGCTAACCCGACATGAGTTATATTAAGGTACGTTATGTATTTATTTAATATAAAATATTGAAAAATATTAAAAATGTATCGGCTAGATTACGAGTTTTGCGTTATGAGGGGTGTAGTGCTAACTTGCATGTTATTGTCACCAGTCACTTCCCTACAGCACTGGTATTACAGGTTTACAAAAACCCGGCATTATCAGGCAAGAAGTGAGCGTAAAGCAAAATTGAGCTCCATACCGCACTCCAATACAGCGCTGCTGAAAGCTGCGGTGAGCTGGTTTTACGTGCTCGTGCACGATTTCCCCATAGACATCAATGGGGAGAGCTGAAAAAAAGTCTAACACCTGCAAAAAAGCAGCGTAAAGCTCCGTAACTGTCAAGGTTTTTTCCCTGCTTTGTTTGCCATGTGCTGCTGGCAGCCATTTTACTCACCTCTATTGCTGACTCTGGTGCATACTGTGTGATGATGCTCATTTCCTGCACTTCATTTTATGGCCAGACTAGTGTATATCATCCGTGTGAGATAGGATGCAGTCTCAGAATTGTAAAACAAAGAAAGTGAGGGGGCGCCCTACTAATAGATAAGTGAAACAATTGGAGACACTAGGGAAAATATCTTTCCTAATGTGTCAGAAAAAAAAAAAATATATATATATATATATATATATATATATATATATATATAAAAATAAAATTAATGAAAGTGGATAAATGTGGGTGTAAGAATATAACCAACAGTATGGTATCAAGCGGAGTGATAAATATATATATGGGAGATACTAATGTCCATATTGAGCAATATCAATAAATATCATATATTGAACCATATATACACATGTATATATCTAAAATAATACTAAATATATAGCTGATAATATAAGAAAAAAATTATATATCATACGATAAAAAGTGTTAAACAGTGTTAACCAATAACAATGTGATACAATTAATTGGTGAGCATATATCTTAATGCCTAAAAAAATCACTCAAATATAAGGCAATAAAAGTGATAAATAATGTAAAGTCTCTGGAGAGGAAGGAGGCAGCTATCTGTGATGATCCAGGCCAGGATCCAGGAGCAGCAATCTATGGAAAGAGAAAACAGAAGCTCCACATGGCCCAATATTGTTTGGTCCAGAACTTGTAGATCTTAGAGTAATGAGTAAACTCACATTTAGTAGAGCACCTCAATTAGTGCTAGATATGCAGTCTGGGGTCTATTCGGTCACCGAGAAGACCAACTTCCTGCACAGGAGCTGATGTCTGTGTGGACAGAAAGGAGACACAGGTGCCTATATGGCCTAGTATTGTTGGTACAAAGATACAGATACAAACAATGAGAGGAATGGTACTCACAATGGATAAAGCACCTCTTGTGATGCTATAGAAGCATGAAGGGATCAATTCAGTCACCCAACAGACTTGTAGCCAGGCATCCAAGTGGATTCAGTAGTGCAGAGGATCCCACAGTGAACCAGAAGGTGATTTTCCTCAGATAAAAAGGAAGAAATATCCCAAAGAAAATACAGCAAGTGTTCAAATGCTAAAAATGACATTAATAAAAATTATAAAATCACAGGCAACGCGTTTCTCAGCCAATGGCTGTTTCATCAGGCTATGAAAATAAAAAAGCCCCCTCTCAAAAAAAAAAAACCCCTAGCCTAAACTAAACTACCAATAGCCCTTAAATGGGCCTTTTGCGGGGCATTGCCCCAAAGAAATCAGCTCTTTTACCTGTAAAAAAAAAATAGTTATTAACTATTTACTAACTACCTAGCTAAAATAAATACACATTTACCTGTAAAATAAAACCTAACCAGCCTTATACTAACACCCAACCTTACACTACAATTAAATTACATTAATTAAATACAATTACCTAAATTACAAAAACAAACACTAAATTACACAAAATAAAAAAGAAATCATCAGATATTTAAACTAATTACACCTAATCTAATAGCCCTATCAAAATAAAAAAGCCCCCCAAAATAAAAAAAACCCTAGCCTAAACTAAACTACCAATGGCCCTTTAAAGGGCCTTTTGCGGGGCATTGCCCCAAAGAAATCAGCTCTTTTACCTGTAAAAAAAATACAAACACCCCCCAACAGTAAAACCCACCACCCACACAACCAACCGCCCAAATAAAAAGCTACCTAAAAAAACCTAAGCTCCCCATTGCCCTGAAAAGGGCATTTGGATGGGCATTGCCCTTAAAAGGGCATTTAGCTCTTTTTCCGCCCAAAAGCTCTAATCTAAAAATAAAACCCACCCAATAAATCCTTAAAAATTCTAACACTATCCTTCGAAGATACACTTACAGATTTTGAAGACACAACATCCATCCTCAAGAAGCGGTAGAAGTCCTCATTGAAGCCGGCAGAAGTTATCATCCAAGTGGCCGAAGTCTTCATCCAAGCCAGCAGAAGTCTTCATCCAGACTGCATCTTCTATCTTCATCCATCCGGCGCGGAGCAGCTCCATCTTTAAGACATCCGGCGCTGAGCATCCTCTTCAATCGACGTCTTCTTGCAGAATGAAGGTTCCTTTAAATGACATCATCCAAGATTGTGTCCCTTGAATTCCCATTGGCTGATGATCAGCCAATCGGAATTAAAGGTGAAAAAATCCTATTGGCTGATGCAATCAGCCAATAGGATTGAGCTCGCATTCTATTGGCTGATTGGAACAGCCAATAGAATGTGAGCTCAATCCTATTGGCTGATTGAATTATTTTCACCTTTAATTCCGATTGGCTGATAGAATTCTATCAGCCAATCGGAATTCAAGGGACGCCATCTTGGACGTCATTTAACGGAACCTTCATTCTGCAAGAAGACGTCGATTGAAGAGGATGCTTCATGCCAGAAGGATGAAGATAGAAGATGCAGTCTGGATGAAGACTTCGGCCATCTGGAGGACCACTTCTGCCGGCTTGGATGAAGACTTCTCCCGGCTTCGTTGAGGACTTCTTGCCGCTTGGATGAAGACTTCTCCTGGCTTCGTTGAGGATGGATGTCCGGTCTTCAAAACTGTAAGTGGATCTTCGGGGGTTAGTGTTAGATTTTTTCAAGGGTTTATTGGGTGGGTTTTATTTTTAGATTAGGGTTTGGGCACTTGGGTTTTACTGTTGGGGGGTTGTTTGGTAAAAGAGCTGATTTCTTTGGGGCAATGCCCTGCAAAAGGCTCTTTTAAGGGCTATTGGTAGTTTAGTTTAGGCTAGGTTTTTTTTGGGGGGAGGGCTTTTTTTATTTTGATAGGGCTATTAGATTAGGTGTAATTAGTTTAAATATATGATCATTTCTTTATTTATTTTGTGTAATTTAGTGTTTTTTTTGTAATTTAGGTAATTGTATTTAATTTAGGTAATTGATTTAATTATAGTGTAAGGTTAGGTGTTAGTGTAAATCAGGTTAGGTTTTATTTTACAGGTAAATTTGTATTTATTTTAGCTAGGTAGTTAGTAAATAGTTAATAACTATTTAGTAACTATTCTAACTAGTTAAAATAAAAACAAACTTGCCAGTAAAATAAAAATAAAACCTAAGATAGCTACAATGTAACTATTAGTTATATTGTAGCTAGCTTAGGGTTTATTTTACAGGTAAGTATTTAGTTTTAAATAGGAATAATTTAGGTAATGATAGAAGGTTTTATTTAGATTTATTTGAATTATATTTAAGTTAGGGGGTGTTAGGGTTAGACTTAGGTTTAGGGGTTAATAAATTTAGTATAGTGGAGGCGACGTTGGGGGCGGCAGATTAGGGGTTAATAAATGTAGGTAGGTGGCGGCAATGTTAGGGATGGCAGATTAGGGGTTAATAATATTTAACTAGTGTTTGTGATGCGGTAGTGCAGCGGTTTAGGGGTTAATATGTTTATTATAGTGGTGGCGATGTCGGGAGCGGCAGATTAGGGGTTAATAATTTTATTTTAGTGTTTGCGATGCGGGAGGGCCTCGGTTTAGGGGTTAATAGGTAGTTTATGGGTGTTAGTGTACTTTTTAGCACTTTAGTTATGAGTGTTATGCTACAGCTTTGTAGCGTAAAACTCATAAATACTGAATTTCAGTTTACGTTATGGATCTTGGCGGTATATGGTGTACCGCTCACTTTTTGGCCTCCTAGGCAGACTCGTAATACCGGCGCTATGGAAGTCCCATTGAAAAAGGACTTTTTGAAAGCTGCGGTAATTACGTTGAATTATGGTCAAAAAAGTGTGTGCGGTGCCCCTAAACCTGCAAGACTCATAATACCAGCGGTAGTGAAAAAGCAGCGTTATGAGCCTTAACGATGCTTTTTAACCCATACCGCAAAACTTGTAATCTAGCCGTATGTAAATTATTATTATATATGTCCTAAAATATTATAAAAAATCCATATAATATATATATTTTTATATATATATATATATATATATATATATATATTTATTTGCCCCTATATTTAATATTTACATAACACAACTTAACATAACAAATACTTTATGTACACTAACCCGACACCGCGTTAGACCTACATCGCACAACCCGTAGCACGTTACGCATATTTTAAATTCCAATGTTCTTCACATAGAATTTTTTATTTTTAAATATATATATATATATATATATATATATATATATATATATATATATATATATGACAATGTATATGTTAATGTAAAATATATATCTATACCTATATATCTATATGAATAGATATATGGGTATCAGTGTTTCCTCTAAGGCAGTTTTGTGAGCGGCCCAGCAGTGAAACAGTTAATAAGAGAACCATACCTTGCAGCATTATGCAGTGTTTGCTAATTGCAGGTTGTGGCTCCCTAATTAACTGCTTCACTGCTGAGCCCCTCACAAACTGGCCTAGGAAGGAACACTTATAGGTATAGTTATATATAGATATACATAGAAATATGTATTTAAAATAAAAATAACATTTTCCTGTATGTGAAAAACATGGGAATGTGAAATATTATTAACTCCTGTAGGATTACCGTGTAAGCGTTTGTTTTTTTTGTTGCTCTTTATTAACGACAATGATTGCATACATAGCAAATATATAGAGGTTCCATGGGAGTAACCTGTGTTTTAAAGGGGAAACCTGGCCAGGAGCTTCTATTGTTGTATCCTTTCACCTATACCTGCCTCACCATCTATTCAGTGGCTAGATTAGCTATTGTAAGACATTTACTGAATGTAAAGTGAAACATCTATTATTGAAAACTTTTACTAAACAAAAAATATCTGTAAATATATTACATTTAGTGAATGCACATTCTATGTTAAAGATGCTTTGAAAACATGGCCCCTCCACATGGTCCAAATCCGCACTGACTGGCAATGAGGACGGATTGTTGAACTGGTAGCAACCCCTATTGTTTACTGTGGAAAGCACATCACCTCTCTGGGAGGGTCGACCTACTTTTTTACAACATAATATGTGGTGGACGGATTGTGAGACTGAAATGGGCATTTCTCGCGGATCTGACAATCCTTTTAATATCAGGCCCTATTGTTTACTGTGGAAGGCACATCACCTCTCTGGGAGGGTCGGCCCACTTTTTTACAACATTTCACTCGGTAGACGGATTGTGAGCCTGAAATGGGCAATTCTCGCGGATCTGACAATCCTTTTAATATCCAGCCCTTGGAAAGAACAGTGCCGCCATCTATATTATGAATTATTCAGTCAACATTTTAGCCTAAATATTTTACTTTGCCTTTTTTGAAGAAGTAGAATAAAAGATGCTTAGTCAACTTCTTTCTTGTTTAGCAAACAAAAGTCCCAATGTACCCAGCAATGGTGTATCAATATCATACACCACAATAGCAAGTGTGTAGTTAAAAAATGTTGTTTGTTAAAAAGTGACGCGTTTCTAAAACTCCATGGGCTTTCAGAACAATACATTTGAGATATTTTACAATCCGAAGATGTACGTTATATGATTAAAAGAGCTTAGTATAAGTGTTATAGAAATTATATTTTTATATTAAAGTACCGTTATCTGAAGCTTAACTAAACTTACATTAAAACACTAATATTATGTAGGTGAAATTTTTTTTTGAACACTCAATGTAAACTCTAGGAAGACTAACCATAAAGTTTCAAGGCCTGTTGCATTAATTGGTTTTAAGGTTGTTTTAAATGTTTCAGTGGACTTTTAACAGCTTGTGCAATCAAAGGTATATCATAAAAATATTTTATGACTTCCTAGAAGATACTTCCTTCATTTACTTGGAGCTATAGAGCAATAAGCATGATCTGCAATGCTTCAGTATGAAGTGTTTTGTCACGTTTCACACTCGTTTCTTTTGTAGTGTTTAAAACATTCTCTTAAAAGGGAAAGTTAAGTCAAAATTAAACTTAAATTGATTGGATAGAGCATGACATTTTAAAAAAAACTTTCCAATGTACTTCCATTATTAATTTTGCTAAGTTCTCTTGGTATCCTTAGTCAGAGAGTGATCCTAGGTGACTTTAGGAGCGTTCCTGTGTCTTCAGTCATCTGGCACCAAAATTGTTTATACCATGGTTATACAACGTTATAAACACTGCTGCCATAGACTGTTATAGACACGTGCACGTTACAAAGCTCTTATCAGCCTACCTAGGTTTAGTCTTCAACAAAGAATACCAAGAAAACAAAGAAAATTTCATAATAGAGGTAAATTGGAAAGTTGTTTAAAATTGGATGCTCTATCTGATTCATGAAAGTCTAATTTTGGCTTTACTGTCCCTTTAAATGAGTTGAATGGGGGCGGAGCTAGCTACTGAACGAAGTAACAGCATCTTGCAGAAGCTCCTGTGCAAATTATATAAATTAACCACCTAAATTATATAGTTTTACCTAACTTGGCTGGATTTCTTAAGAGATTGTTGAAGTGAGATGCTGGGGTGCCCTGATAGCAGATAACGGCAAATATAAAAAGAGACGCTGTGTATGAGACATTGAGGCCCTGAGGCCCCGGACAGTTTAATCCCTCACCGGATCTTTGCTGACAACCTAATTACCTGTTTGGGGACTGCAAGCCAGAAAGAGCTATACGACTCCGGAGGGTCGGGGCTCCACTCCGGAGCGTCTCACTATACTTAAGGGAAACAGAACTTAACGGCAGCTCCGGCGGTGTCTATTACACCCGAAGCCAGTGACCGCATAACATTCAAGGGGAGGAAGAGGACTGACCCTGCAGCAGATTGCGCACCCGACTGTCACTGACAATTATACCCGGTGCTGTTTGAGGCAGAGAGCGGCCGGCAGATTAACGCTGCAGAGAGAAGAGATTAGTGGCGCGAAAAAGCGCCATCTTGATTGCGGCCCGGTAGCTGGAAACACAATCAAGGGAACAACTTATGACAGTGTGAATCCGGAGAATCCATACAGCCATCCTAAGCAGGTAAAAGGAAAATCACACTAGGGGAATGTAATAACTATATATATTGACACTGTCCACTAAAATCATAAGCAGTGCCCCATAGTTACTGGACAGAAGTGTAATTGAACGCTACACGCCAGAACTGCATCACTGACAGCGTAGGCTTAGCTGTAAAACACTGGGCTGACCGCATAAGAGACTAACTTGTGGCAGGATTCAACACTTGCTGGGATACCCTAATACAAAGCTAGACAACAAAACATTGCTGGTCTCTGTCCCCTCCATTTCCTGCTGACTTTGTTCAGCAGGTCATATCCCACTTTCCCTCTCCGACTTGGTCCAGTGTGGACACATGCCCTGGGGACAAGAGACAGTAGAAGAGACTCAAACATCTTGATTTGGAGTGTCATCAGATGCTCTGACTCAGCTAAGTGGTAAAAAGAAATGGAAATAGATAGCTAAATAATACAGCTGGATGGCCTACCAGAAATCTGATGATGTGAAGGAGTAAAGATTTTTCTTTTTCCCTTTTTTTTTCCTTACCATTAGCACAGCAAGCCCCTCATACTATGCAGAGTCCCACAGAGACTGATCAATATGTTTTCTAACTAGAAATGAGGGGGATTGCGACAAAGGGGGTGAAGATTTTGATAGAAAAGCGGATGAATGCTGGGATTTAAATTTATTGGTGTATAACAAGATAAGAAGCAGAGGTTTGGAACGTGGCTGCCTATTCCCCATTTGCATGGAGAGAGTGGGGATTTCTATTTATATTTCAGAAGAGATTAATAAACAGCCTTATTATAGTATGGTAGCTGAAGATAATCTGCTTTTTGCCCACACCTGAGAAAAAGAGAAGGGGGAGTCTGACTCTATATTTTTCTATAGCTGATTACTATATTTAACCATATAGCAATACACTTTCATTAGTTTTGAAATTGACCATGTCTACCAGAAAAGGCCCCAAAAGTGATAAAGGGGCGAAATCCATATCAATGGACACCTTCTTCAAAACAGCTAAAACAACTAAAATTCAAGACCACCCCACAGCTGAAATAGAAGAAGACCTGGAGTCTGAAGACGAAGTAGACTCTAATGATATGATACCTGTAACTAGAGCAGATCTCCGGTCCTTAGTCTCTAAACAGGACATTACATCCAATTTTGAAAAGCTGTGGGAGAAAATGGACAGTTTTCAAGCGACAATTACTGGCAGCCTCACTGAGATTAAAAATGAGATCTCAGAACTAGGAAACCGGGTAGACTCCCTAGAAACAACCACAGATGAGATGGGAGAGGAAGTTGCGGCAATCTCGGAAACATTAGTCACACAACAACAAACAATAACGGAACTAGAAGAGAAAATAGAAGATATGGAAAATAGAAGCAGAAGATCCAATATCAGGCTTCAGGGGATACCCGAAACTATAACGGCTGAAGAGCTCCACACTTATCTCCAACAAATGTTCCATGCTATTCTGGGAAAACCCAATGATTCGGACTACCCAATAGAAAGAGCTCATAGGGCTCTCAGACCCAAACCCAGATCGGATCAGCCACCAAGAGATGTTATCATCAAATTGCTACGGTTCCCAGACAGAGAGAAGATACTTCTAGCAGCCAGACAAAATCCCACCTTCAAATTTCAGGGAAATATCATCCAATTTTTTCAGGACCTCTGCGTTAAAACGCTACAACGAAGAAATACACCTCTTACTCTACTTCTGAGGAAAAATCAGATCCCATACAGATGGGGCTTTCCTTTTGCACTACAAGTGATGCGGAATGGAAGGCTGCTGTCTATCAAGACAGTAGAAGAGATCCCTGATATATGTAGATCTCTTGACCTAGAACCCCCAGACACCACAACTGGAGAAACAGCAGCACATCCGCTCGACTCATCTCAAGTTCGTCCAAAACCTCAAAGATCAAAGTGGAAGAAAATCACAAAGAAGAAAACGAAAACCTAAAATTATCGGATAACCCACACATGAGGCAGAAAAGATTATTTATGCTCTTTTGATGACAACTTTGAGGTTTACCCGAACTGGTTAACCTCTGATTCAGCAAGGAGGTTTATTGGTTGGACCTTCTTTAAAAGAATGATATTATTATTTCACTCAAAAAAAGAATTATATGCTATGGTTTCTGGTAAGACCACCGGCTTGCCACTATTTATGTTTGTTTTGACACATGTTTATCTTTAAAATATGTCAGTATCAGTTAATGTTGATTATATGTTTGTTCATATATATGTTATATAGAGTTGTAAGACATTTTACATTGCATGTTCACTCATCAGAGGAGGTAGCTTTAGAGAAACAATGGAGAGGGCAGGAGAACCAAAAATTCCTAAAACACCAGAAGAGAAGTGAGGGCAATCCTTATGACAACAGACTATTACATACCACAATGGTCTGGACGGTAAAGAGTAAGAGACTGACACTTACACATATTAGAGACAATAGCGTTCCCTAGGATAGTGTTAATCTCGCACAATGCGAGAGGCCTTAACACAGACATTAAAAGAAGGACGGCTATGACTAACTATAGAAGACTAAGGGCGACTATCATATACCTACAGGAAACCCACTTGCTTAAAAAAACCATACCTAAATATTGGGCAAGAGAATATCCACAACAATTTCACTCCACCTTGGACTCCAAAAAGAGAGGAGTTTCTATCTTGATACACTCATCCATACCATTCTCACACAAAGAGACCATATCAGACACGGAAGGTAGATATCTCTTAGTGATGGGTAGGATAGAGGACATAGATGTGCTTTTGTGCAATGTCTACGCTCCTAATGAGCAGCAAGATAAATTCTTTGAAAATGTTTCACATTTGCTGACCAGCTGGTCGAGAATGCGAATACTACTGGCGGGAGATTTCAACATTGATCTCCAGGCATTAATAAAACAAGATATTACCCTGTCATCAAATAAAAAACATAGGCAAAAAAAGATTGCTAAAAATATACTAGGTATACTTGAGCAACATACTCTACATGACACTTGGATGGCATTGAATGGGGGATCTAGGGATACGACCTTCTACTCATCAGCCCATAATAGCTACAGTAAAATAGATTATGTGTTTACAAGTCAGATCCTGCAGCCGGCAATACAAACCATAGACATACATCCATGCGTATGGTCTGACCACTCCATTACGCAATTAAAACTAGGTAATCTCTCAGACCCACATAGAATAAAGACATGGACATATGACCCATCCTGCACGAAAAACCAGCTAGTAAAAAACAACATACTTAGACACTTAGAAGAATATTGGATGATCAACACAGATTCCACAGTGAACCCAATCACACCTTGGGCGGCACATAAAACAGTGCTGAGAGGGATTCTTATTAAGGAGAAGTCCCAGTACAAGAAACAAAGGGAGGCTCACATAAAGCAAATTGAGGCAGAGATTAAATCTCTAGAAACGTTACATAAACAGACTCAGTCGAGGGCCACACTGACGCAACTTAATAATGAAAGACAGAAATTACACGCGCTATTAAATGAGCAATCTCTAAGAGCTGCACATAAACTAAAAACAAACTATTATATTTTTTCTAATAAACCAGACAAGTACTTAGCAAAGAAAATTAGAGATAATTACAAGGCTCTGGCTATACCACAGATACAGAGTTCCAATGGACAGATAACCTCCCACCCTCAGGAGATTGTGGATACATTTGCCAGGTTTTATAGCGAACTTTATGATGGTTTAAAAGTGCAACATAATTCTTCCATACGGGAGATATTCGATTCCTTTATCTCAAAGGCAAAACTAACCCCAATAACGGAAGACGATAGGGATGTTCTAAACGCCAAAATCACAATGGTGGAGGTGCTGGCAGCCATTAAAGACCTTAAGCCAGGTAAAGCCCCAGGTCCTGATGGTTTCCCAGGGGAATATTATAAAGCATTTAAGGAGATTCTGGTGCCCCACTTAGTGGTATTCACGTATCATATTATGGAGGGGGGGGAAATACCTAAGGACCTTCTTCGTGCTAAGATAGTAGTCATACCGAAACAAGGGAAAGATCCCAAATTCTGTGCTAGTTATAGGCCAATCTCTCTTATCAATCAAGATCTCAAAATAGTTACAAAAATATTGGCCAATAGATTAAAACATATTTTGCCCTCCATTATACATGCAGACCAGGTTGGATTTATTAAGGATAGGGAAGCCCCGGATAATATTCGTAAAATGGTGTCGGTAATAGATTATCTTCAAGAGAAGGGAATGCCTTCTCTGATCCTGTCACTGGATGCGGAGAAGGCATTCGACAGAGTAGATTGGAAATATATGATGGAGGTGCTCACAACAATGGGATTTAATGGGAGATTCTTACAAGCTATTAGAGGGTTATACTCGACACCAACAGCCCAGGTTAGAGCGATAGGACACCAATCTAAAGAAATACATATACTCAACGGTACGAGACAGGGATGCCCGCTTTCACCTTTAACCCCTTAATGACCACAATGTACCCTGTATGTCACTGGTCGTTAAGGGGTTTTTAAGGACCTAATAGCACAAGTCTAGCAAGAACACGCTATTAATGCCCTCCCTAGAGCAGGCTTTGTGGAATAGAGCAGTCTCAATGCTGGTGGAAAGACCGCGTTATAAAACAATCAAGTCCCAAAAAAAGGCCAGCGACATACAGGGTACGTCGCTGGTCCTTAAGGGGTTAATCTTTGCACTGTGCATAGAACCACTAGCAGCATACATACGAAATTGCCCAAACATATCAGGGGTGGAGATAGGGAAGTTAAATCATAAAATTGCCCTGTTTGCTGATGATGTGCTACTTACGATTACGAACCCATTGAAGTCCTTGCCCTTTTTATACCAGGCACTAGACTTGTTTTCCCAAATTTCGGGTTATAAAATAAACGCCGATAAGTGTGAGGCACTCCCTCTATCTATCCCAAATCACACAATAAAGCTGATAGAAGCTAACTTCGATTTTCAATGGGCGCTAGGGGGGCTAAAGTATTTGGGGATCAAACTAACTACACACTCCTCTAAACTGTATACTACAAATTATGTTCCCCTGTTTAAGGCAATCCGATCTGACTTAGGGAAATGGAGGAAGATGGGGTTCTCATGGTATGGCAGAATATCTGCGGTGAAGATGACAATCCTGCCTAGAATTCTATACTTGTTTCGAGTACTTCCCATAAAAATTAATACCCCAGACCTTGACAATCTCCAGAAAGATATACATAGATTTTTGAGGGACAATAGACACCCAAGAATCTCTCGTCATATTTTAGATAGACATAGACAACTGGGAGGGATGGGAGTCCCTAATTTACACGACTATCACACAGCAGCTCGCTTAGCCCAGAATTCGATATTAGGGAGGCGACAGACAAACATATTATGGCCTGTTCTAGAAGCAGAAATGTTGAATCAAGAGACACCAGATGGCATCCTATGGGACAGGGATCTTAGGGAATCTCGTGCTATATATCAAAATAAAACCACACTGCTTACTAGACAACAATGGATGACTACCAAACAGATGGGAGGGTTGATACCTGTGAACTCACCGACGATACCACTGAAATACATAGTAAACGACGATTTCAAACGTAGAGTTATGAAGTGGGAAAATAAAGGGTTATACAGGGTTGCAGATTTACAACAACAGGGTAAGCTGTTGACATATAATCAACTTCAGCGAAAACTTGAGCCCATCCAGTTACATTGGTTCCTGTATCTCCAAACAATGTCAGCCATACGAGACTACCTAGGAACAGAGGTGACACAAACTCGACAGACGACTTTAGAGTACCTGTGCACATCCCTCAATAGACCTAAAAAGGCAATTTCTAGGTTATATATTTCTATTCAGGAGAGTAAGAGACAAACAAAATCCTCAGTAATGCTACAATGGGAACGAGATCTAGGTAAAGAGATTGAGATAGATACATGGGATGAAATGTTTTCTCAGGCTAGTAAAGGACTTATAAGTGCAGATCTCAGGAAAAACGTATTGAAAACATCTTTTAGATGGTATCTGACACCAACAAAAACAGCCCACATGGTTAAGGGGAGCAATAATCGCTGTTACAGGGGCTGTCAAACAGCAGGCACCTATTTCCATATGTGGTGGGAATGCACTAAAGTAAGCAACGTATGGCGAAAATTATCTGAATTATTGAGCAAGATATTGAATGAACAGATTTTTCTCACCCCAGCACAGGCACTACTACATGAGAATATAACTAGATTTAATACGCACATAAATGTATTTATCAGGATTTTGTGCACTATAACGAGAATAACTATAGCAAAATACTGGAAGACGGAAATACCGTCGTGGGCAGAAGTTCTAGCTAGAATCCGGGTAACATATTCATTGTATGAATCAGCAGCAAATGTGCTAGACATGGAACCTTGGTTCCAAAAAGTCTGGTTCTACTGGATAATGGATAACAATAAGCAGTAACACCTTATAACTAGTAAAAGAGGATTGAGACTGGGGGAGGAAGGAGATATACCCTATATCTAAAAAAGTAGAGAGGGGAAGTGATTGGTTGGAGGGGATACTTAGATCCTTGACAGAAGCACTCCTAGATGAGCAAGCAATCTTTAGATAAGAAGAATATAAAATATGCAGTGGTAGAATACAACTCTATGAATGTTTTTATATTGTTGATTTGTTAGGTTGGTTTGTTTAAATTTCAGAGTTTGATAAGTTAGGTTGAAACTATTATGAAAGCACACCCCCCACATTATTCTACTCCCTACAAAGAATAATACTCTAAAGGAGATTAAAGTAGAGCATCGACAGGGGGAGAATGTACTAAGAAAAACAACTCCACAGAAGACTATGAAGAACATAGTATTGAGACATTAAAATCACATTTAAGTGCTGGACTCTTCATATATGCCAATAAGGGATGAGGCATATGAACGGTTAAAAATCTCACATAATGGGATACCTTCAGAGATGAGCACACCTATGTTAAGAAACTACTGTACTGTGATATCTGATGTACCCAAAAACATGAAATGTCTGTATGATCCTTGTACATGGAGGAGGTGGAGAGGAGTTAATAAAAATTATTTCAACTAAATGAGTTGAATGATGTTTTTTTTGGATTCAATTTTTTCTTTAAGATAGTGGCTTTCAAATTTTTTTTTATTGGAATTCCCTTGCTATTCTTTGGAAATTTATGTGACCTGGATTAGTTTTTATATACTTATGAAAGCCCAAAGATTTAATAAAATCCTGTAAAATTGTAAATGACTATGAACTTTAGAATCTGTCTCATAGAGCTGTACAAGGCATAGAATAAAGCCTACAAATTAACAAGACAGGTAAAAAACTGTATTCCAACATACAATTAAAGGGACACTCAAGTCAAAATTAAACTTCATGATTCAGATGCAGCATGCAATTTTAAACAACTTTCCAATTTACTTCCATTAACAAAATGGGGGGTAGTTATCAAGCCATCAACCTCAAATACGCTGGAATTCCGCAGCGTATTTGTGGTGAGGCTGATTCGCCTTAGTTATCAAAGGCTAGAGACCGGCAAAAGTAGAATTTTGTGACCTAAGCTTCGATCCGCCGGACTCAGTCCGACATAGATCGATTCTTACGTCACTCCAGATGTTCCGCACACAAGTGCGGCACAATCTGACTACTTTTGCTAGTTATCAAAAAACTAGCAGGTACGCTCGGCACTTTTCCGGCCCAGCGTACCTGGTTTTCAATCCGCCGCCCTGGAGGCGGCGGATCCCATAGGAATCAATGGGAGTCTGACCATAGCGAAAGTACAAGTTCGCTGCTGCCTGACATCCCATTGATTTCTATGGGAGATGTCTGCACCTAACACCCTAACATGTACCCTGAGTCTAAACACCCCTAAGCTGTCCCCCCTACACCGCCGCAACTAAATAAAGTTATTACCCCTAAACCGCCGCTCCCTGACCCTGCCGCAACTATAATAAATGTATTAACCCCTAAATCGCTGCTCCCGGACCCCGCCGCAACCTATATTAAAGTTATTAACCCCTAATCTGCCCCCCCTACACCGTCGCCACCTATAATAAATTTATTAACCCCTATCCTGCCCTCCCTACACCGCCGCCACTGTAATAAATTTATTAACCCCTAAACCTAAGTCTAACACTAACCCTAACACCCCCCTAACTTAAATATTAATTAAATAAATCTAAATAATATTTATATTATTAACTAAATTAATCCTATTTAAAACTAAATACTTACCTTTAAAATAAACCCTTATATAGCTCCAATATAAATTATAATTATATTGTAGCTATCTTAGGATTTATTTTTATTTTACAGGCAAATTTCAATTTATTTTAACTAGGTACAAAAGCTATTAAATAGTTATTAACTATTTAATAGCTACCTAGCTAAAATAAAGAGAAATTTACCTGTAAAATAAATCCTAACCTAAGTTACAATTACACCTAACACTACACTATCATTACATTAATTAAATAAATAAACTACAAATAACTAAATTAAATACAATTACATAAACTAACTAAAGTACAAAAAATAAAAAAAGCTAAGTTACAAAAAATAAAAAAATAAGTTACAAACATTTAAAAAATATTACAACAATTTTAAGCTAATTACACCTAATCTAAGCCCCCTAATAAGCTAACAAAGCCCACCAAAATAAAAAAATTCCCTACCCTATTCTACATTAAAAAAGTTCAAAGCTCTTTTACCTTACCAGCCCTTAAAAGGGCCTTTTGTGGGGCATGCCCCAAAGAAAACTGCTCTTTTGCTTGTAAAAGAAAAATACAACCCCCCCAATATTAAAGCCCACCACCCACATACCCCTAATCTAACCCAAACCCCCCTTAAAATAACCTAACACTAATCCCCTGAAGATCATCCTACCTTGAGTCGTCTTCACTCAGCCGATCCACCGATGGAACTGAAGAGGAGATCCGGAGCGGCAGAAGTGATCCTCCAAGGGGCGCTGAAGAAATCTTCTATCCGATGAAGTGATCCTCCAGGCGGCGCTGAAGAAGTCTTCCATCCGGGCGATGTCATCTTCCAAGCGGCGCTGAAGAAGTCTTCTATCCGGGCGATGTCATCTTCCAAGCGGGGTCTTCAATCTTCTTTCTTCAGGATCGATCTTCATCCCGCCGACGCGGAACATCCTTCTTTCCCGACGGACTACCGACGAATGAAGGCTCCTTTAAGGGACGTCATCCAAGATGGTGTCCCATCAATTCCGATTGGCTGATAGGATTCTATCAGCCAATCGGAATTAAGGTAGGAAAAATCTGATTGGCTGATTGAATCAGCCAATCAGATTGAAGTTCAATCCGATTGGCTGATCCAATCAGCCAATCAGATTGAGCTCGCATTCTATTGGCTGTTCTTATCAGCCAATAGAATGCGAGCTCAATCTGATTGGCTGATTCAATCAGCCAATCAGATTTTTCCTACCTTAATTCCGATTGGCTGATAGAATCCTATCAGCCAATCGGAATTGAAGGGACACCATCTTGGATGACGTCCCTTAAAGGAGCCTTCATTCGTCGGTAGTCCGTCGGGAAAGAAGGATGTTTTGCGTCGGCGGGATGAAGATCGATCCTGAAGAAAGAAGATTGAAGACCCCGCTTGGAAGATGACATTGCCCGGATAGAAGACTTCTTCAGCGCCGCTTGGAAGATGACATCGACCCGGATGGAAGACTTCTTCAGAGCCGCCTGGAGGATCACTTCATCGGATGGAAGATTTCTTCAGCACCCCTTGGAGGATCACTTCTGCCGCTCCGGATCTCCTCTTCAGTTCCATCGGTGGCTCGGCTGAGTGAAGACAACTCAAGGTAGGATGATCTTCAGGGGATTAGTGTTAGGTTATTTTAAGGGGGGTTTGGGTTAGATTAGGGGTATGTGGGTGGTGGGTTTTAATGTTGGGGTGGGTTGTATTTTTCTTTTACAGGCAAAAGAGCAGTTTTCTTTGGGGCATGCCCGACAAAAGGCCCTTTTAAGGGCTGGTAAGGTAAAAGAGCTTTGAACTTTTTTAATGTAGAATAGGGTAGGGAATTTTGTTATTTTGTGTGGCTTTGTTATTTTATTAGGGGGCTTAGATTAGGTGTAATTAGCTTAAAATTGTTGTAATATTTTTTAAATGTTTGTAACTTATTTTTTTTATTTTTTGTAACTTAGCTTTTTTTATTTTTTGTACTTTAGTTAGTTTATGTAATTGTATTTAATTGTAGTTATTGGTAGTTAATTTATTTAATTAATTTAATGATAGTGTAGCGTTAGGTTTAATTGTAACTTAGGTTAGGATTTATTTTACAGGTAATTTTGTATTTTTAGCTAGGTAGTTATTAAATAGTTAATAACTATTTAATAACTATTCTAACTAGCTCAAATAAATACAAAGTTACCTGTAAAATAAATATAAATCCTAAAATAGCTACAATGTAATTATTAATTATATTGTAGCTATCTTAGGGTTTATTTTACAGGTAAGTATTTAGTTTTAAATAGGAATAATTGATTTAAGTATAGTTTAGTGTTAGGTTTAATTGTAACTTAGGTTAGTTTTTATTTTACATGTAAATTTCTCTTTATTTTAGCTAGGTAGCTATTAAATAGTTAATAACTATTTAATAGCTATTGTACCTAGTTAAAATAAATTGAAAGTTACCTATAAAATAAAAATAAATCATAAGATAGCTATAATATAATTATTATTTATATTGTAGCTATATTAGGGTTTATTTTAAAGGTAAGTATTTAGTTTTAAATAGGATTAATTTAGTTAATAAGAGTTATAATATTTAGATGTATTTAATTAATATTTAAGTTAGGGGGGTGTTAGGGTTAGTGTTAGACTTAGGTTTAGGGGTTAATAAATCTATTACAGTGGCAGCAGTGTAGTGGGGGGCAGGATAGGGGTTAATAAATTTATTATAGGTGGCGACGGTGTATGGGGGGGCAGATTAGGGGTTAATAAATTTAATATAGGTTGCGGCAGGGTCCGGGAGCGGCGGTTTAGGGGTTAGACTATTTATTTAGTTGCGGCGAGGTGCGGGATCAGCAGGATAGGGGTTAATAACTTTATTATAGAGGGCGGCGGTATAGGGGGGGCAGGATAGGGGTTAGTAGGTATAATGTAGGTTGCGGCGGTTTAGGGGTTAATACATTTATAAGAGTTGCGGCGGGGTCTAGGAGCGGCGGTTTAGCGGTTAGTAACTTTATTGAGTTGCAGGGGGCTCCGGGGGCGCCGGTATAGGGGGTAGAACAGTGTAGTTTAGTGTGAGTGCTTAGTGACAGGCTAGCAATAAAGCTGTAAAAAAGCCAAAGAGCAGCGAGATCGGATGAGTGATAACTCTCACAGTCCGCTGCTCATCGCCCCATACTTGGTGCGCGGCTTTTTGACAGATTTATTGATAACTTAGGCAAATTTTTTCAGGTCCGTGGCGGCGATGGTAGGCGAGCTTAGGCGGGCGTATTGGGCCGGCGAAGGCAGGAAAGTTGACACGTTGATAACTACCCCCCAATGTGCACAGTCTTTTTATATTTACACTTTTTGAGTCACCAACTCCTACTGAGCATGTGCAAGAATTCACAGCATATACGTACAAGCATTTGTGATTGGCTGATGGCTGTCACATGATACAGGGGGAGTGGAAATAGACATAACTTTGCAATTTATTTAACAAAATTCTACTACTCATTTGAAGTTCAGACTAAGTGCTATTGCATTGTCTTCTTATCATGCATTTGTTGATTATGCAAATCTACAGTGTTGACTGGTCCTTTAAGTAAAAGGAAGGGGATGAATCATTGACAACATTTTCTTTAAATAAAAATGGAAAATGAGGCAAAATTAAAATGGCTAACGCTTCAGGTACAAATGGATGGCATGTTTATATAAAGTCTGTTTTATAGTGAATTGTATGGATGAAGATATGAGGATGAGGTTTGGGAAAATAATTATTATGAGACTGGTAAGAAATGAGAAAATATTGTGTATACCTTGAGAGTGATCTATATAAGAAAGAAACTGAAGAGATTAGGATGAGTTGCAAGAAGGGCAAGTTTCCAAGAAATTATAGAGTTCCTTAGGAGGATTACTATTGTTTTTTGGGATATGATTAGTGATGATTTTTTTTCAATGCGTATAAGTAAGTCCAGGTAATGAATGTATTAGCTGTGTATGTAAGAGAAGAAGTGATACCTTCAATTTATAAGAAAGGAGGTATAGATTGAAGGGATTGTTGGCCTAATCTTTTGATTTGTAAGACTGTAGAAAGATTGGGTGCATACTCTACCTGCAAGATAGACTGCAGAAGGTATGATTTGTTTGAGAGGTGTAATTTGTTATTGCAGATCTCCCACCTATCTGTATTTGGAAGCGACAGAACCTAATTCCGAGCTCTGTCCTGCTGTCCCTCTGTGGCAGTTATGTCTCCCCATTTACAGGATTTTACTTAGACCCACCTATCAACTCCATGAAAATGCCCATTAGCCACCCAGACATGCCCACAATCTCACCCACTATCCACATGCAATCCCACCCCCTCCTGATGTAACCCGCCCACAAAAAATGACATGCCCTCAATCTCATGTGTCCTGGATACATAGCATCCAATATTAGGAGGTATGATATAGGTTTCCACCAATCTTAATATGTGGAAGCGTTCAACAGAAAATTCCTTATGGCTTAGAATGACATCATCTTAAAATGGTTTATAATATTACTGCATATAGACTAAGTACTAATATTATGCGACAGAATGCAGAAAGTATGATTTGTTTGAGAGATGTGATTTGTTATGGCAGAGCTCCAAAGTACCCTGATTTGAGAGTATCAGTCCATAATTCTTGGCTCTGTCCCTCTGAGACAGCCATATCTTCCGATATATAGTATTTTACTTATCCTTGCTCATGGCCCACCCTGGCCCACTCATGAACAGCCCAAATATACCAGCTGACCAACAAGGCATGCCCACGATCATGCCCACTATCCACCCATGACCCTGCCCCCTCAAAATGGCAGTGGGCCCCTTCTACCTTCATGGAGCATGGATAATAAGCAAAAAAAATATTGGAAGGTTTGATATTATAGAGGAAGAGAGATAATTTACATTCACTTTCAGAAGGAAATACAACAGGTGTCAACCAAATTTGATTTTTTAAATGTGAAATATCCAAATATTCCAACGTTTTATTTTTTACCCAAAGTGCATAAAAACTTACAAAGACCCCCGGGAAGGCCAATTAATTCCGGAATTGAATCACTGGCTTTTAATATTTCACAATATGTCGATTTCTTTTTACAAAGTTATGTTACTAGATTACCAGCTTACCTGAAAGACTCCACTCAACTTTTAAATATTTTGAATACCATTAAATGGGAAGATAATTATCTTCTTGTTAAACAACAAAAAAAAAAAAATATTGGTGCACATCCAACCACTTAAGTCCACTCTTTCATGGCATATTTGTATATGCTTCTGTCTGCTAAATATACTTACATAGCTTCTAATAAGATTGGGATAAACATCTCGCAATAATATGAGCTTATATTTGTGCCGCTTTAAAACATGCGTTTAAATGAAATGTGATCTTAGTCACACAATATGATCATATTCTGCTAAGCCAGTCACCACTTACAAGGTGTCCCATAAAGACTGGTCCTAACACTAACCAGTTTCTACACTGCAGCAAGTCATGTCTACACAGTGTGAAGCTTTCTAGCTTATTAAGTATATTTATCTGGAACACACCTGGGCTGGGTGGCGTGCATTAACCAAAGGGGAGGGATTTGGTCACTGGTCAGCTCCCTATTTAAGAGATACAACAAAGGTTTTTTTTGGTTAAGCACACCACAAAAGGACTGTTTAATCTTAACACACATATTGTGGGAGTGCTACCAAAGTGACCAAAACAATTACAAAAAAACAAAAAATATTGGTGCACATCCAACCACTTAAGTCCACTCTTTCATGGCATATTTGTATATGCTTCTGTCTGCCAAATATACTTACATAGCTTCTAATAAGATTGGGATAAACATCTCACAATAATATGAGCTTATATTTGTGCTGCAAAAACAAATATACTTCTATCTGCTAAATATACTTACATAGTTCAAATAAAATTGGGATTAACATCTCGCAATAATATTGACTTATATTTAAGCTGCAAAATTTTTTTTTGCTTTAAAAATGCCTTTAAATGAAATGGGATCTTAGTCACACAATATGATCATATTCTGCTAAGCCAGTCACCACTTGCAAGGTGTCCCATAAAGACTGGTCCTAACACTAACCAGTTTCCACACTGAAGCAAGTCATGTCTACACAGTGTGAAGCTTTCTAGCTTATTAAGTATATTTATCTGGAACACACCTGGGCTGGGTGGCAGATAAATATACTTAATAAGCTAGAAAGCTTCACACTGTGTAGACATGACTTGCTGCAGTGTGGAAACTGGATAGTGTTAGGACCAGTCTTTATGGGACACCTTGTAAGTGGTGACTGGCTTAGCAGAATATGATCATATTGTGTGACTAAGATCCCATTTCATTTAAAGGCATTTTTTAAAGCAAAATTTTTTTTGCAGCTTAAATATAAATCAATATTATTGCGAGATGTTAATCCCAATTTTATTTGAACTATGTAAGTATATTTAGCAGATAGAAGTATATTTGCTTTTGCAGCACAAATATAAGCTCATATTATTGCGAGATGTTTACCCCAATCTTATTAGAAGCTATCTAAGTATATTTGGCAGACAGAAGCATATACAAATATGCCATGAAAGAGTGGACTTAAGTGGTTGGATGTGCACCAATATTTTTTGTTGTTTTGTAATTGTTTTGGTCACTTTGGTAACACTCCCACAATATGTGTGTTAAGATTAAACAGTCCTTTTGTGGTGTGCTTAACCAAAAAAACCCTTTGAATTATCTTCTTGTTACTTGTGATGTCAACTCACTTTATACAAATATTGATCATCAACTAGGTCTCGCGGCAACTAAATATTTTTTAGATGAGGATGTACAGCTAGCGGAGACACAAAAAATATTTTTATTAAATTGCATTGAGTTTATACTTAAATGGACACTAAACCCAACATTTTTCTTTCACGATTCAGATAGAGCATGCAATTTAAAGCAACTTTCTAATTTACTGCTATTATCAATTTTTCTTCGTTCTCTTGCTATCTTTATTTTAAAAGCAGAAATGTAATGCATAGGAGCCGGCCCATTTTTGGTTGAGAACCTGGGTTATGCTTGCATATTGGTGGGTAAATGTAAGCCTCCAATAAGCAAGCACTATCCAGGGTGCTGAACCTAAAATGTGCTGGCTGCTAAGATTTACATTCCTGCTATTAAAATAAAGATAGCAAGATAACAAAGAAAAATTGATAATAGGAGTAAATTAGAAAGTTACTTAAAATGTCATGCTCTGCTATGAGGAGGTTCTGGGGGAGGAGCGCAGGTGTGTGGTCAGGTGTTGCACCTGCTCTGATCTACCTTCCTACAAGCCCTTGGCGAGATTTGTGCCTAAACCCTTTGACCATGGGCGGCTTGTACAGCGAGAAACTACCGCTACCGCTACTCGAGCCTCATAGTGCCATACCATTGCACTAATACTGCGTGAAGCAGACACTGCTTGGACTCTACTTTGACTAAATTCTTCTCAAGAACAGTCTACCTATCATCATATCACTATATTCCTGCACTGAGGGCAGCACTCTGAGATGGAGCCTTGATGTGGATCCTAAGCGTTCATGTGCAGACGCTCCATTGCAAGAGAGCTTGCCCAGACGACTGGACCCTTGGTGACTCGGAGTGCCTCTTTTAGATAACTTTTTCTGCCGGTCTCCTATTATCGACTAAGGCTGGTGGCTGCTGTACTATGCTGATCGTACACTGGGGCTGACTGCTCCCCCCCCTCTTTTTTTTCCCTGCCGCTCCATATTATGGATTTGGAGCTGGGCTTACCTGGTATGCTGCCGGCTTGGTCTTGATTACTGCAGATTTGTAGGTGAGCATAACGACCATGCCTGGAGACCCGGGGAGACTTTACTTACCTTCCTTCATTGCTCCCTCTCACCGATGTTGCGTGAGGTCTGAGGATCATCGTCACGCCCTGGTGCGCTCCTGTGGCTTCCCGGCTTCCCTTTTTCTCACTTGCTCCACGCTCAGGTTTCCACCTGCGGTGATCATCTCCTGTCTTCCTGCTTGCTTCTCTGGGCAGTACTCCCCCTCCCACTGGTGCTGTGTGAGGGGGGGCTGCTGTGGGCTGTGGTGCTCATTAGAAACTCTCACCGAAAGCAGCGGGCTTGCTACTCAGGTTGTCTGACATCGGATGCAGTGGCACCCTCTTTTTCATCGGATCTCGCTGTGAGGCCGGCTTCTTCAACAAAGAGGTCCTTGATTCGGAAGCCGAGTCATCCAGAGTAGCAACTACTCCACATTACCCACATTTGTTTTACAATACCAGTTTTCCCTCCCCCACCGGTGCTGCACGGGGGGTACTGGCTTTGCAGTGTGTCTCCTCTTTGGCCATAACAGCGGTCGCATCAACAAGGTCATATGGACAGGGTCAGGTACTTTTCTGCTCCTAGTTGGGCCTTATTAACTTTGGAATTACCTATCTAAGAACTTTGTGAATCTTCATGTACAATTCTGCTACAAGTGTATCTCACTTTTAAGGCAAACACGTAATATTGTAGCAGAAGAGTCGTTACAGATAATCATATGTTTTTTCAGACACAATGTATCAAATAGTTATTTTTCTGGGGATAGTATATAACTGGGTATTTTTCTAAGTTATGCTATGGAAAGATTAAATAAAATTTACCCCTTGGCAAAAAATTAATCTAAGCTTGCTTGTTCTACCCTGGGTTATTAACAGCAGGCTATACATTTCTGCTATATTTTTTTCTTCTTATGTACCTTATAAAGATCAACCCAAAGTAGGAGAAAAACTAGACAGAAGTTTGAAATATCTAATTTTTTTCCTGGGTTTTAGTCTCAGAAATAACAGAAGAATATTATTAAACCCAATAAGGCTGCATCAAATATAACTTAATTGTTAAGGCTGTGTATACTGTTGTGAACACAAAAGGAAGGAAGTCATATTTGGGTGAATTTATTTACAGAAAATAACAGCAATAGATACAAGTAACCTTACTATTATTCAAAGTTTTCTTGCCATCTTATATTCTTGAATTGTTTTGATTGTTTTCTATTTTGCTGAAACATTTCTTCAAAGGGTGGGTCCTAACACCCCAGATAAGAAAAAATAAGCTCTGGTAAATTAAGCCTTTGCTCAAGGTTCTCTTACATAACCAAACTAGCGGTAGGGCTAATTTTGTCTTATATATTCTACAGCCTCCTTAGGTGTAAATTAAAATGTATGTGATTCAATACATTATTGAAATAGAAAGTATTTCAAATAGCTAGTAATTTTCAGATAGTAACACATCTAATATTTACATTTCATTAACTCTATGAATGTTCTGTTATAAATAAGCGGTTGCCAAGCAGTATTATAGTAAAGGAGGGAAAGGATTAGAGGTAAATAATCTTTTAAGATATTCTGCTAGGTTGGGAAAGGGGTCCCTAAGAGTGTCTGAACTTATTGAAAAAAACTGCCAAACTCTACATTTGAATAGATCTTCTTTCTCTTTCTCTCTTTTGCCTCTTGTGTTTTTTGTTTTTTTTCTCTTTTTTCTTTTTTTGGCACAGAAAATATAGATTAGACGGCCTAGGCCCTTAAACACATGAAAATAAATTAAATAGTCACTTCCTCACATACTCACTCACTCACTCCCCCCCCCATTTTTTCTTTTAACTTTCTCTCACTTTGAGGGGGTTAATTCCCCTAAATTTTTTCACTTTTTTTTTCACTAAGGGTAGTAAATATCCCATACTTTCACTTCACATTCACAGATACATGGATAAATTTATTAACTCACACGCCAAAACTCCTCCCTTAAATATGGCAGCGAGGCAAAGGGATAAAAAGAATAAGGCTAGAATAGAGACTCTGGCCGATATTCATTCAACTACTGCTATTACCTCACAGATAAATTAATCAATAGATTTACAGGCACGTGTTACAAGTACAGGGAGTGCAGAATTATTAGGCAAATGAGTATTTTGACCACATCATCCTCTTTATGCATGTTGTCTTACTCCAAGCTGTATAGGCTCGAAAGCCTACTACCAATTAAGCATATTAGGTGATGTGCATCTCTGTAATGAGAAGGGGTGTGGTCTAATGACATCAACACCCTATATCAGGTGTGCATAATTATTAGGCAACTTCCTTTCCTTTGGCAAAATGGGTCAAAAGAAGGACTTGACAGGCTCAGAAAAGTCAAAAATAGTGAGATATCTTGCAGAGGGATGCAGCACTCTTAAAATTGCAAAGCTTCTGAAGCGTGATCATCGAACAATCAAGCGTTTCATTCAAAATAGTCAACAGGGTCGCAAGAAGCGTGTGGAAAAACCAAGGCGCAAAATAACTGCCCATGAACTGAGAAAAGTCAAGCGTGCAGCTGCCAAGATGCCACTTGCCACCAGTTTGGCCATATTTCAGAGCTGCAACATCACTGGAGTGCCCAAAAGCACAAGGTGTGCAATACTCAGAGACATGGCCAAGGTAAGAAAGGCTGAAATACGACCACCACTGAACAAGACACACAAGCTGAAACGTCAAGAATGGGCCAAGAAATATCTCAAGACTGATTTTTCTAAGGTTTTATGGACTGATGAAATGAGAGTGAGTCTTGATGGGCCAGATGGATGGGCCCGTGGCTGGATTGGTAAAGGGCAGAGAGCTCCAGTCCGACTCAGACGCCAGCAAGGTGGAGGTGGAGTACTGGTTTGGGCTGGTATCATCAAAGATGAGCTTGTGGGGCCTTTTCGGGTTGAGGATGGAGTCAAGCTCAACTCCCAGTCCTACTGCCAGTTTCTGGAAGACACCTTCTTCAAGCAGTGGTACAGGAAGAAGTCTGCATCCTTCAAGAAAAACATGATTTTCATGCAGGACAATGCTCCATCACATGCGTCCAAGTACTCCACAGCGTGGCTGGCAAGAAAGGGTATAAAAGAAGAAAATCTAATGACATGGCCTCCTTGTTCACCTGATCTGAACCCCATTGAGAACCTGTGGTCCATCATCAAATGTGAGATTTACAAGGAGGGAAAACAGTACACCTCTCTGAACAGTGTCTGGGAGGCTGTGGTTGCTGCTGCACGCAATGTTGATGGTGAACAGATCAAAACACTGACAGAATCCATGGATGGCAGGCTTTTGAGTGTCCTTGCAAAGAAAGGTGGCTATATTGGTCACTGATTTGTTTTTGTTTTGTTTTTGAATGTCAGAAATGTATATTTGTGAATGTTGAGATATTATATTGGTTTCACTGGTAAAAATATATAATTGAAATGGGTATATATTTGTTTTTTGTTAAGTTGCCTAATAATTATGCACAGTAATAGTCACCTGCACACACAGATATCCCCCTAAAATAGCTATAACTAAAAACAAACTAAAAACTACTTCCAAAACTATTCAGCTTTGATATTAATGAGTTTTTTGGGTTCATTGAGAACATGGTTGTTGTTCAATAATAAAATTAATCCTCAAAAATACAACTTGCCTAATAATTCTGCACTCCCTGTATATCTGAAGCCCTGACACCTAAATTTGATGTCCTCAAAAATGAAATCAAACAGGATATACTGTCATTAACAACTGAAATTCGTCAATTTTCTAGTAGATTAAGTGAGGCAGAACAAAGAATTTCTGATCTAGAGGACACTGTGGGTAACTACACTGATAAAATAGATACTATAAACTCTAAGCTCATAAAAGCCCAGATTAAACTGGAAGATCTAGAGAATCGCGCTAGGCGAAATAATTTCAGAGTGATAGGGGTACCTGATGAAAAACAATATGAAGATCTCACCAAACTATAAACTATAACATTGCCACATTTATTACAAATCCCACAAACTCACTCACAAATAGTTCTTGAGAGAGCACATAGGCTGGGATGGCAAACCCCTGAAAAAGAAAATTCCAGACCAAGACCAATTATAGCCAAAGCACTTAATTATCAAGACAAACTTTTACTACTACAGTTTTATAAGAAAAATCAACCCATCTTTCTTGGGGAAGCTAAAATAATGCTCTTTCAAGACTTTTCAGCCGAAACATCAGCTAAGAGGAAGGAGATGGCCCCAATTTGCACCAAACTAATAAATTAAGGTTATCAAGCTACCATTATTTACCCAGCTAAATTGAAAATTGTAATTGAGAATCATACACACTTTTTTGATTCAGCCAGGGAGGCAGAAAAATGTATAACTCAATCGTTCCCCTCAGGATTAGGCAGGGATCACAGATAGTAATTATCACTTAGTATCACATAGTTAAAATCTAATTAGGTTTTTTCCATATGGCAGTCTTTGCAAGGGTGGTAGACGAGGCCTCGGGAGGCCTTGGCCTTGCTCAGTGTTTTTATTTCCCTTTTCTCCCCTCCCCCCCCCCTTTCCTTTTTTATTTTTTTATTTTATGTTTTGTTATGTTTTTCTTTGTCTCTCATTATAAATTTTAGATGGCTAATATGTCAAACAGATTCAAATTGACCTCTTGGAATATTGGGGGTATTACATCCCCGATCAAACGCAAAACAATAATAGCTTATTTAAGAAAAATAAATACTGATATTGCCTTCTTACAGGAAACCCACCTAGAGGAAGTTCTAAAACTTAAATGCTCATGGGTCAAGGAACTTTTGTCCTCTCCTAGTACGCAAAGAAAAGGAGTTGCGATCCTCCTAGGGAAAAAATTAAAATATCAAATTCTCCATATAAAGGCAGATTCTGAGGGAAGGTTTCTTATGGTAAAAATTAAAATTGACAAAGTAGTATATACATTATGTAATATTTATGCTCCCAATGTTTTCAGCTGGCCCTTTTGGGAAACACTACAGGTAGATATTACGACATACAGGGAGGGTCACCTGATAGTTGGAGGGGATTTCAATATGGCACCTCAATATCCTTTAGATAGATTAAGACAAAAGTATCTCGGTACTAGAACTAAGAGAGATAATCTGGAATCTAAAATGTTTAGTAGACTCTTTCAGAACTTTGGGGTTAGGGATATCTGGAGGTCACAAAATCCGGATTCTAGAGACTTTACATGCCTTCCCAAGGCGCATAAATCACTCTCAAGGATAGATCTATTCCTTCTAGATGAAAAATTATGCAAAGCAAGAGTGATAGCGGGAATTCTTCCTGTATGTATTTCTGATCATGCCCCTATCTATTTGGATTTTCAAGCTAGCAATTTCACTACTAGAAGTAATCGGTTTTATGTCCCAATGTATTTGGCTGCGGACCTCAAATTCAAAAATTGGATTAAACTCAAGTTAGAGGAATAAATTTCTTTTAACCATGAATATATCAATCGCCCTATTATCTTCTGGAAAACTGCAAAAGCAGTAATTAGGGGAGAGATTTTGGCTTATACAGGGAGTGCAGAATTATTAGGCAAGTTGTATTTTTGAGGATTAATTTTATTATTGAACAACAACCATGTTCTCAATGAACCCAAAAAACTCATTAATATCAAAGCTGAATAGTTTTGGAAGTAGTTTTTAGTTTGTTTTTAGTTATAGCTATTTTAGGGGGATATCTGTGTGTGCAGGTGACTATTACTGTGCATAATTATTAGGCAACTTAACAAAAAACAAATATATACCCATTTCAATTATTTATTTTTACCAGTGAAACCAATATATTCTGACATTCAAAAACAAAACAAAAACAAATCAGTGACCAATATAGCCACCTTTCTTTGCAAGGACACTCAAAAGCCTGCCATCCATGGATTCTGTCAGTGTTTTGATCTGTTCACCATCAACATTGCGTGCAGCAGCAACCACAGCCTCCCAGACACTGTTCAGAGAGGTGTACTGTTTTCCCTCCTTGTAAATCTCACATTTGATGATGGACCACAGGTTCTCAATGGGGTTCAGATCAGGTGAACAAGGAGGCCATGTCATTAGATTTTCTTCTTTTATACCCTTTCTTGCCAGCCACGCTGTGGAGTACTTGGACGCGTGTGATGGAGCATTGTCCTGCATGAAAATCATGTTTTTCTTGAAGGATGCAGACTTCTTCCTGTACCACTGCTTGAAGAAGGTGTCTTCCAGAAACTGGCAGTAGGACTGGGAGTTGAGCTTGACTCCATCCTCAACCCCAAAAGGCCCCACAAGCTCATCTTTGATGATACCAGCCCAAACCAGTACTCCACCTCCACCTTGCTGGCGTCTGAGTCGGACTGGAGCTCTCTGCCCTTTACCAATCCAGCCACGGGCCCATCCATCTGGCCCATCAAGACTCACTCTCATTTCATCAGTCCATAAAACCTTAGAAAAATCAGTCTTGAGATATTTCTTGGCCCAGTCTTCACATTTCAGCTTGTGTGTCTTGTTCAGTGGTGGTCGTATTTCAGCCTTTCTTACCTTGGCCATGTCTCTGAGTATTGAACACCTTGTGCTTTTGGGCACTCCAGTGATGTTGCAGCTCTGAAATATGGCCAAACTGGTGGCAAGTGGCATCTTGGCAGCTGCACGCTTGACTTTTCTCAGTTCATGGGCAGTTATTTTGTGCCTTGGTTTTTCCACACGCTTCTTGCAACCCTGTTGACTATTTTGAATGAAACGCTTGATTGTTCGATGATCACGCTTCAGAAGCTTTGCAATTTTAAGAGTGCTGCATCCCTCTGCAAGATATCTCACTATTTTTTACTTTTCTGAGCCTGTCAAGTCCTTCTTTTGACCCATTTTGCCAAAGGAAAGGAAGTTGCCTAATAATTATGCACACCTGATATAGGGTGTTGATGTCATTAGACCACACCCCTTCTCATTACAGAGATGCACATCAGCTAATATGCTTAATTGGTAGTAGGCTTTCGAGCCTATACAGCTTGGAGTAAGACAACATGCATAAAGAGGATGATGTGGTCAAAATACTCATTTGCCTAATAATTCTGCACTCCCTGTAGTATAAGGAGGACAAAGAAATTTAGACTCAGGGAGAAGGAGATTCTGAAATCAGTCTCCAATGCATATAATTGTTATCTTTTACAGAAAACACCCGAGAGCTGGGCACGATATACTCAGGCATTGAAGGAAAGGGACACCTTTCTTACCTATAGAACATCACAGAAAAACTTGAGATTCCAGGCTAAATTATATAGACATGGAAGTAAAACAGGAAACATTTTGCAAGGTTAGTTAAAAAAGATAAAGGTGTATCTATAATTGATTCTTTACTTGAAGATGGTAAAATGTTAACAACAACGGAGGATATAACAAAGGTCCTTTCAAGTTACTATCAGGATCTATACTCCTTGAAAAACTCAAACTTATATGCACGTGAATATTTCTGGAGTAAGATCTCATCTCCGTCATTATTACCTGATCAGGTTGAAAATCTTAACCTCCCTATTTCCGAGTTGGAACTGTCAAGAGCGATCCAAGATTTAGCTTTGAATAAAGCTCCAGGCCCAGATGCCCTCCCCAACGAATTTTACAAGATAGCGACGACAGTAATTTTGCCACACTTAACCTCACTCTATAATGATATATATATAAAGGGTAACCCTCCTTCCCCTAATTTTGCTGCCTCGTGTACTACCTTAATCCTTAAACAAGGAAAGGACCCAAACAAGAAGGAATCATATAGACCCATAGCCTTGTTGAACTCAGACTATGAGATACTCACCACTATCTTAGCTTCGAGGCTTCAAACGCTTCTTCCTAGTATTATACATAAAGACCAGGTGGGCTTCATGTTCAAGCGCAATTCCTCAGCCACGATAAGGGAGGTGTTTCTCACTATTGATTATTTTAGAACTAGAGAGGAGATGGGGAGTGGAGGGGAGGGGGACATCCCTGACTTAGCAATTATTGCAATAGATGCCGAAAAAGCTTTTGACTCGGTCCATCATGATCATTTAATGTATTCCCTACAACAATTTGGTTTTTATGGCAAATTTCTTAATTTTGTCAATAATCTTTACAATGCAGCTTCTACAAAGATGTTAATCAATGGCTGGACCTCTTCAGATATCTTGCTCAAAAGAGGAACTCGGCAGGGTTGTCCTCTGTCCCCTCTCCTCTTCAATGTCTCTATTGAACCCTTGGCCATATGTGTTAGGCAGCATCTCGAGGGGATTAGGATTGGTTTGGAGGAGTTGAAAATAGCTCTGTATGCTGATGACATCCTTATATATATATCCAACAGTACTAGTAATATTCTCAAACTTCTATCTATAATTGATCAGTTCGGCTCCTTCTCTGGGTATAGGGTGAATACTACAAAATCAGAACTTATGTGGATTAAACAACCTAAGGAACCTTTGGTAAATATACCATTTAAAATAGTCTCTGGAGCCTTTAAATATTTAGGGATAGTGATATCTCCTAACCCAGATAAGTGGTACAGCCTTAATATTATCCCAGCACTTAACAGAATTAAGGAGAATCTGAAAAACTGGCAGAATCTACCTCTCTCTTTGTCAGGTCGCATAGCTTTATATAAAATGGTCTGTCTCCCTAAAATATTATACTTCTTACAGAACACTCCATTGATAATAAAAGGAAAAGATTTGTCAATATTTAATACTTCCTTGAGAAAATTTCTATGGCAAAATAAAAAACCCAGAATCTCTTTAGCTAAACTCTCTCTTCCTAGAGAATTTGTGGGGCTGGCTCTACCAGATTTAAAGTTGTACAACTATGTTTTCTTGGTGCGTTTAATTATGGACTGGGTCTTTGAGAGAGAGTATGTTACTAACAATAAGTTAGAGAGGAGTGTAACGTATCCACTTTTACCCCTAGTGATTATTCACTGTAACTCTGGTCTACTACCAAGGGAGGTGAAAAAGATGAGAACAATCTATAATCCACTTCAAGCCTGGTGGAAAGTATGTAAACTTCTAGATTTAGAGCATAGGGTTCCTAAATTTATGCCACTATCAGGTAACCCTCAATTTCAAGCGGGACTTCAATTATCACCCTTCCAGAGGTGGAATAGGCTAGGTCTAAGTAAGGTTTCCCAAATGCTGGATTTTGAGAGGATGTGCATTAAAACCTTTGGCTCTCTAAGAGAGGAATTTAATCTCCCCCAAAAAGATTTCTTTGCGTACCTACAAGCAAGACACTATGCACTTAACATAACAAGCAATTATGGTTGGAACTGGACTTTGGGGATTATAGAGAAATGGCTTGTCTTAGCTAAAACTGGTCTTGTCTCAGTCTCGACTAGTTATGAAGATCTGAGTTCCATAAAAGGTGCTTCTAACCTGGAAAAGATCTCTACTAAATGGGCTACAGCATTATCGCAAGATCACGTAGAGGTTAGCTTCATCCAATCCTCAATTTCGGAAACAAAACGAGTTACCCTCTCCTCTACATGGAGAGAATCACACATTAAATTATTATTAATGACATTCTTTACTCCGGAAAAGGGCTCTTGGTGTGGTAACTTGAAATTTAACTCTTGTCCTAAGTGTTCCTTTCCCTCTGCCAATCTTGTACATATGTTCTGGGATTGCCCAAAGTTGCAACAATTTTGGTTCAAATTACAATATTGGCTTAATAAAATATTAGGGATTTCTTCCCTGAGATTAAAAGCACTACATATAATATTTATTTGGAAGGACCCAGAAGACCAGCAGGGTAACACTAAAATCGTTAATATGGCCATACTAGCAGCCAGATATTTAATTCTTAAAAAATTGAAGGGAGGGTCAGCCCCCAGTAAATCCAGAGGTCAAAAATTGCTTAAGAAAGCAATGTATTCTTGAGCAGGTGGATACTAACTTAAATGAAGAACGTGAGGTTATTTCATTTTTCAAGAAGTGGTCAGTCTTTATTAAATCTTTCCCTCCGAGTGAGATCGACCACTTAATTTATCCGTTCAGAAATTCCGAAATTATATTGCTTGGCATATGGTAGTTTTTCTATTCCCCTTCCCCTCCCTCCTTTTTTTTTTTTTTGTTCTTTATATTTTTGCTCTGCCCTAATCAAGTCTACCTGGATCAGGAAAAGATTGTTTTCAATAGTGAAAAGGCAGGCTAAGGCCTAGTGTCATATGTTATATGTCAGTGTTTTAAGTTAAATAAATAAAGGGAAAATAAAAACTCCTCCCATCAGGTTATTACATAAATGAGTGGAGAGATAATTGAGCTCCTACAACAGGATAGGTCAGGTTAATTTAGTGAATCCTGATTTCTTCCATTTTATTGTAAACTTTTATTAGTCAGTTTTTTCTTTCTTTTTTTATTTTTTATTATATAGGATGGAAACGAGCACGTTTATTGTTAGAGATATCCTTTTACACATGATTTCTTGTTTAAAATGAAATTGATTATAGCACCCTGTGTGGTGCTGTAGAATGCTTTTGATTTATGTTTTGGCATGCCTCCTTGTGATAATACAAGTTTAAATCAATTTGTATAACCTGTTGGATATTAAATAAAGAATTTAAATAAAAAAAATGTCATGCTCTATCTGAATCATAAAAGAAAAAAATTGGGTTCAGTGTCCCTTTAACAATAACATCTTTTTGTTTAATGAACAACTGTTTATGCAAATTAAAGTTACAGCGATGAGCACAAGGTTTGCCCCCAGTTATGCAAATCTATTTATGGGGTATTTTGAAAAACTATTTATAACCCAAGGTAACTGTGGGGTGAACCTCGTGCTCTATAATCGCTACATAGATGACATTTTCATTATTATTATCATTATTATTATTATCATTATTGTTGAACTGCTTGAGATCTTTATTGAGGACATGAATACAAATAGTTTTGGACTGAGTTTCACACATGAATTCAGTTGTAACAAAATTAATTTCTTAGATATAGAGATAGAGATTCATAACAGCCAGATTAAAACTAGTACGTATTTTAAACTCATTGATGCCAATAATTATATCCACAATGAAAGTTGCCATCTCGAAAGATGGAAGTCTAATATTCCAAAAAGCTAATTTTTGCGCATTAAAAAAAATGTTCAAGTATAGATAAATATTAGACTCAAACAAAAATACTTACTGAAAGATTTAAAGAGAAAGGATACAATATACAAACTATATAAAATGTTAAACAAGAAGTTAAACACATGGATAGAAACAATTTACTTATCCCCAAACAAAAACAAAGTTCAAAAATACCAAACAAAGAAGATCCTTTATTTATACCTTTTATTACTAATTATAGCACTCAGCACATTGAAATAAAAAAAATTCTAAAGAGACACTGGCACTTTATTAAAGATGACCAGATTTTGGGTAATAAAGTGAAAAATAACTCTGATATATTTAAAAGAGCAAAAAACTTAAAGATCTACCTATCCCCCAGTGAATATAGGAATAAAAAGAAAAATTCTGACATAGATCTTTTAGGTACAAAACCAGTGGGGTTTTCCATGCTATACTTGCAAAGCTTGCAAACATAGCACTAAAACCAACACAGATAAATCAATTAAAATTAATTGATGTAATAAGGTGTAGTGATAAGAACCTAGTTTATTGTATTCAATGTACATGTCACCTACAATACTTTGGACAAACTAGCAGATTTCTTAGAAATAGGATACATGAGCACCTGTTACTAATAGAGATTGGGATGCTCTTCATTGTGAGGCGTGATTTCAACGTGTATCTCCAAGGGTTGGTAAGTTTTTTTTGTCAGCAGACCTAGATTTAGAACTCATTGTGTTTGCTGGTGAAGAGGAGAGTCTAGGGAAATATTTATCCACTTTCATTAGCAAGAAACGTAGGTAGGGTATACTCTGATTAATTACGTTAGGTACAATTGGTATTTGGAGTAAATGGGATTTTGGTGGTTGTTGTGTCTCTTTACCACATGAAGGCAGTATTGAATCACTTTTAATGGTAATTTGGCTATGTGGGAGAGATAAGGCCTGTTTCTCTTTTATTTTGTTGGTTGCTGCTTTTTATTTTTATTTTCTTCTTTATTTATTTATTTTTCCTTTTTGTTATTCCCTGCACCCCTCTATCTGCTATAATAAGGGTGTAAATCTGGTGGGGCCCGTGGGTGATGCCTTATTGTATTCTAGTGTACTGCCTCTAGAGTGGACTACACCACTGTCGCTTCTGACAGAAGGTACGATATCAGGGCTGGCTATGTATGCGCAGGTACCTTGAAGCCCAGCTGATGTAGTATGTGTTTTCACTACACACGGTATCCCTGTCGTTGTGCCGAAACAACAATTCCTCCTCTGGAGCTGCCGCTAATCTGTCCCGTTGTGGTACCTTGGCCGCCTCTGTTATCTACACTCTGCTCCCAGGGCAAGATGGCGCCAGCGCTTTCACGCTCTTGTCTCAGTATTATCCGGAGGCTGGGGCTATGATGACTTACCCCACACGCTTGCTGGTCGAAACAGGTTGTTGCCCTGATGTTAGTGGGGCCTGTATAAGGATGATGCGTGGGTTGCCTTCAGAAAATGGCTTTAATTAACGCTGCTATACCGGAGCTCTATGGATCTGCTCCCTCACCTTTGCTCCCCCACTGTAAGTCGATTTGAACTTTTTAATATAAAAATAACCTTACCCTATTGGATACCATCAGTGTATTTCTGTGTACATATTTATATTTTTTTTATATTTTTTTCATATTATCATTTTTTATAGTTTTTTTTTAAGATTTTTTATTTATTATGCTTATTCTAAATTAAGCCCTCACTCGAGTACGATCGGGTTGATTGACACCTCCCTGCTGTCGACTGATTGGCCGCGAATCTGCAGGGGGCGGCATTGCACCAGCTGCTCACAAGAGCTGCTGGTGCAATGCTGAATACGGAGAGCGTATTGCTCTCCGCATTCAGTGAGGTCTGGCAGACCTGATCCGCACTGTCGGATCAGGTCCGCCAGATCTTTGATAAATATCCCCCATTGAGTCATTAGCTTGTATGAATTAGAGACTGATTTCTCCAGATTTCAAGTGACTATTTAGCTTTTTATATATAACTGGCTAAAAAGTTTTAAAGTTTCTTTTAACCGGTTCCAAGCTTGGATATACATATTTTTTCTTATTGTGATACAGAAGGGAGACATCCCTGAATTTATTTATACAATACAGAGAATAGGCATTTTTATGCATATTAGTTTTACAGTATTATTTATTGTGTGTAGATGTGCAGTCTATATGGTTTTTCAATATAAAATTCTTATTTAGTCAATAAATTATTATCCATATAAATATCCATATATGTCATTATTCACCAGTGATTAGTCCCATGCTTTTTTAGTGCTGTTTCCTTACCTGTAGCATTAGGGATTTCTTCAACTGTTTAAGGGACAGTCTAGTCAAAATTAAACTTTCATGATTCAGATAGGGCATGCAATTTTAAACAACTTTTCAATTCACTTTTATCATCACATTTGCTTTGTTCTCTTTGTATTCTTTATTGAAAGCTAAATCTAGGTAGGCTCATATGCTAATTTCTAAGCCCTTGAAAGCCGCTCCTTTTTTCAATGCATTTGGCAGTTTTTCACAGCTAGAGGGCACTGATTGACTAAATGCATGTCTGTCAAAAGAACTGAAATAAGGGGGCAGTCTGCAAAGGCTTAGATACAAGGTAATTACAGAGGTTAAAAATATATTAATATAACCGTGTTGGTTATGCAAAACAGGGGAATGGGTAATAAAGGGATTATCTATCTATTTAAACAATATCAATTCTGGAGTAGACTGTCTCTTTAAGGAAGGAGTGTATTTTTCTTTTTAAAACAGCTTGGGTCACTATATAACTGGAGCACATTTCTTTGTGTTTTAAAAAACTAACTAACAAAACAGCATAGGTACAGTATATTTAACTACTAAATACATTTACAGAACCCATTTACCAAAGTCAAAATTACATTTTCCATATTGATAGCAGTTCTGTTTTGATGTGTTGGGCACTTTAAAGGGACAGTCTACTTGGAAATTGTTATTGTTTAAAAAGATAGATAATCCCTTTATTACCCATTCCCCAGTTTTGCATAACCAACACTATTACATAAATATATTTTGACCTCTATGATTATCTGTATCTAAGTCCCACTGCCCCTTATCTCAGTGCTTTTTACAATCAGTACCAATCAGTGCTGATTCTTGTATAACCATTATCATTCTCCACGGGAGTAGACCATGTTATCTATATTGCACACATGCACTAGCACTGCCTTTCTGTAGTGCAAGATTGTATAAAGCTAATAAAAAACAATGAGATAAGAGGTGGCCTGCTGGGGCTTAGAAATAGGCAGATGCAGAGGTTCTAAAATATATTAGTATAACTTTATTTTACTTGGTTTAACCACAGCAGCCATCTTTGGGTCAAATTGAGGTTTCGGTAAACATCTGTACAACCAAAATTTGTTGTGCACCATGACACAAAGATGGCCAATGTGGTTAAACCAAGTAAAATAAAAATAAAAACTGATGGTTTTGCAATACAAATACAGATGGGGAGACTCCTGGAAGTAGCTGGGTCCCAGTTAGAAGAGGAAGTAAAAGTAAGCAGAAGAGACAGGCCAATTATGAGCTGGTACACCCCAACATATTTGCCAGATTGAGTGAAGATGTTGGGTATATCAGTTCAGGGTTGGCAGTGTCAGAGTTCTGTCTAATATAGTGGACAGTCTTCAATCATGGAAGAGGCAGATGTTGGTTGTAGGTGACTCTATTATTAGGAAGGTTGATATTGTAATTTGTCATCAAGATTCCTTAAACAGAACAGTTTGCTGTCTTCCAGGGGCTCGTGTGGAGCGTATTGATACATTGTTAGAGGGATCTGGGTCTGATCCTGCAGTCATGGGGCATATTGGCACTAATGAAGGAATCAGCGGGAGATGGAGAGTCCTAAAAAATTACTTCAGGGAGTTAGGTAGCAAGCTTAAAGCAAATACCTCCAAGGTAATATTTTCAGAGATTTTACCAGTGCCATGTGCTTACCCAGTAAGGCAGGAGGAGCTAAGGGCAGTTAGTTCCTGGTTAAAAACATGGTGTAAAAATGAGGTTTTTGACTTTTTAGAGCACTGTGCTGACTTTTCACTTGGGTACAATTTGTACAGTAAAGATGGATTGCACCTGAATGACATTGGTGCAGGTGTGTTGGGGGAGAGGATGGTAGCATGCTTAGAAAATCTTTTAAACTAGGCAAAGGGGGGAGGGTCAGTGCAAACATAAAGGAACATACATGTCTGTCTTTGAATATGACACACCTTTAATATCTTGAAGAATGGATGAAAGAATGGTACACTTAGGAAATGTCACCTTAGAAAGTTTGTAGGAAAGCGCACCAAGTAGCAGCAGAAAGCACAAGAAAATTAAATGTATGGCAGCAAATGCAAAAAGCATGATGGGTAAAATGGGGGAGCTGGAGCTCTTAGTTTCAGAAGGGGATTATGATATTATCAGTATAACTGAAACCTGCTGGGATGATTAACATGACTGGGCAGTTAACTTATAGGGTTATATTTTATTTAGGAGGGACAGGAGTAATAAAAGGGGTGGAGGAATCTGCATGTATATTAAACATAACCTTAAATCTACAATAGGGAAATATTTATGATGATACAGGTGATAATGTAGAGACCCTGTAAATAAAGAGTGGAGGAAAAAAAATCTTAAAAAAATCTTACTAGGAACATGCTACAAGGCCCCTTACATTAGTCACATGGAGGAAACTCAACTACTAATGCAAATAGGAAAGGCTGCTAATAACCCCAGTGCTATATTTATGGGAGATTTTAACTGCCTCAACATAAAATGGGCCAATGAAACTAGTAATACAGCTAAGGGAGATATATTCATGCCACAATTAATAGAGGAGCCAACTAGAAATAAAGTTATATTGTATTTAGTTCTATTGAACAATACAGCAATAATGTCAAACATAGAAGTCAAAGAACATTTGGGTCACAGTGATCATAACATGGTCCTGTTTGAAATTACTTTTCTTAAGCAGTGTTATAAGGGTTCAACTAAGACTTTTAATTTTAAGAAAACAAATTTCAGTGATTTAAGAAAACACAGAGGATAAATGGATAACATTTAAACCTTTGTTTAATAAATATATTCATCAACACATGCCACATGGTTATAAAAGTAAAATAAATACATCCAAGCCAATGTGGCTAAATAAACATGTGTCAATAGAAATTAGGGAAAAAATGTAGGGCATTTAAATTATTCAAAGAAAATAGTACAGCATCCAAATATATAAGGATTGTAACAAAGCATGCAAAAAAGCAATCGAATTAGCCAAAATTTTAAGATTAATTGTAAAGGATTTTAAGTAAAACACTAAAAGGTTTTTTTAAGTACATAAAAGGTAAAAAAACCTATGAAGGAAAATAAAGGAACATTAAAATATGTGAAGGGTAGCATGATTAACAGTGACAGGGAGAAGACTGAGGTACTAAACCAATTTATTTTCTTCAGTATGCACAAGAGAGGAACAAATGGGAGATACTTTGAAACAAACTAGAACATACAAGCTCATACCATTAACTGAGTTATCGCTAGAGGAGATTAGGAAAAAAATGGATAATATTAAGGTAAATAAATCTCCAGACGCAGATGGAATACACCCAAGGATTTTTACGGGAACTTAGCACTGTTATAGACAAACCAATACTCTTAATCTTTCATGACTCATTATCCTCAGGCATAGTACCCCAGGACTAGCGTAAAGGGGATGTTTTACCACTTTTTAAAAAGGGAATGCTCAGATTATCCAGAAGGGTAATTTCAAATAATGAGCCTTATAATATGCATTATGTTTCCAATCTATCAGAATTTGGATTCATTATATTATTAGGAGTTACAGTATAACCATTGTGAAAAGTAAATCCCAGACTGTGCCTCCATTTTTCTTATACAAATATATGTTTAAACAACAGAAGAAGAACAAGCAAAATCTCACAATTTGAGATATATTTTTGAGCAGAACCATGACTTATCATGCCTTAATTTAAATGAACACTAGTAACAAGTCATAAAATGACCATCTAATTTGGATTTAAGAAAAAAAAATAACAAAAAGTATAGCTGAGAGGTGGGCCTTTAAAAAAAAAATGGTAATATTTTTGTCTCCTCCAGCTCTCCCCTTCTCTCTGTCCCCTCAAAATAAATTACATTTTGAAAACAACCTATAAACTATTCATTATGGCACCTAGGCACTTCCATTATCCCCTTAGGGAAGCAGTCAATATTATTTTTAATATTTTTTTATTAATGACTCGGTGCAGGGATTAATTAGCAACATCTCTATTTTTGCAGATGATACAAAGTTGTATTAGGTCATTTGGTCAGTACAAGATGAAATTGCTTTATGAGGGTATTTACAAAAATGAGAAGAATGGATATGAAAATGTAAAATGAGATTTGATACTGGAAAATGCAAAGTTCTACATTTTGGAAGTAAAAAAAAGCCTGAAACCTATTTTTAAAATGGGACTAGACTAAGCATAACAGGAGGAGGAAAGGGATTTGGAAGTAGTAATAGATAACAAGCTAAAGATGTGTGCACTATGGAGGGGTGGCGTCTACGGCTAATAAGATACTATCATGTATTAAAAGAGAGGCATTGATGCAAGGGTGGAAAGCATAACTCTGTCACTATATAAATCCCTGGTAAGACCTCACCTTGAGTATGGAGTTCAGTTCTGGGGACCAATCTCAAAAAAAGACATTGCATACTTAGAAAAAGGTCAGAGAAGGGCCACAAAACTAATAAATTAGAATTTAAGCTATGTGGAGAGGCTAGCCAAACTGGGTCTGTTTTCTCCAATAAAAGGTGCTTGAGAGGAGATATGATTACTTTATATAAATATATTCAAGGACCAAATACAGAGATGGCGGAAGCTCTGTTTATTTCAAGAAAATTGTTTGTGACAAGAAGTCACAATTTAAGGCTGGAGGAAAGGAGATTTAATCTCTAGCAACGTAAACTTTTTTTTCTGCAAGAGCAATCAAATTGTGGAACTCGTTACCTAAGGAGATAGTAAATGCCAATACTTTAGATACATTTACAAATAGTTTAGATAGATTTATGGCTAGAAACAGAATTCAGGGATATGATTGATTACGTTAAATGGGTCACCTTTTTAATGGGATTAATTTGTTATATAATATATATAAAATATTTGTATAGGTTTAACTCAATGGACTTTTGTATTTTTTTCCAACCTCATCTACTTTGTTACTATGTACTCACTCCAAAAAACTTAGGAAAAAAAAAATAATTCAAGCAACCCATATTGAGCCAAAACATTTAGAAAAAAACAACCTTCTGCTGCCAATCTAAATATTTGCCAAATGTGCAAAATTTTCAGTAATTAGTCTGATTTGACTCCAAGGTATACATGTAATGTGTAGCCCTCTCCCCGCTCTCACTCTTTCATGCAAGACGAGGGTTTTTCAATAATTCGGACAAATGAATCCTGCACAAATCAGGACAAAATACCTCTGATTTATTGCTTTTGTTTTAAAAGTTTGCAAACCTGCATCAGGAAGGTTACCATTCTGAATCTACATCTTGCCAAATGGAGTCTGTAGTATATATAATCAATTAAAGAGTAGCATACAAAACACTATGGCCCCTATTTATCAAGGTCTGTCGGACCTGATCCGACAGTGTGGCTCAGGTCCGACAGACCTCGCTGAATACGGCGAGCAATACGCTCGCCGTATACAGCATTACACCAGCAGCTCACAAGAGCTGCTGGTGCAACACCGCCCCCTGCAGACTCGTGGCCAATAGGCCACCAGCAGGGGGTGTCAATCAACCCGATCGTACTCGATCGGGTTGATTTCCGGCGATGTCTGTCCGCCTGCTCAGAGCAGGCGGACAGGTTATGGAGCAGCGGTCTTTGTGACCGCTGCTTCATAACTGCTGTTTCTGGTGAGCCTGCAGGCTCGCCAGAAACACGGGGCATCAAGCTCCATTCAGAGCTTGATACATATGGTTGAGTGTTAAATTAGCTAGAAGTATGCTTTTTTCTACAGTTGCGCACAACAGTTAGCACGCCACTTGTAATCTAGTCCTGAGTGTTTTATTATTATTTATAAAACTCCAAAGACTTGGCAGCGCTGTCCATGGGTACAAAAGATAAAAATACAACGATGATACAATATTTTTAAGAGACAGGACAAAATTTATCAAACAAATACAGGAGGAATTAAGGGCCCTATTCCCATGGGAACTTACAATTTACAGGTGTAGGAGGGTGAGAAACAGGAGGTGGGGACTGCAAAAGTGAGAATGATGTTAGTGCAGAGTTAGATGAGGGCAATTATTAGGCAAGTGAAATTAATTTGTTACTGGGTGGGTGATAGGCTTTCTTGAACAAAAATGTCTTTAGAGGACAGACTAGGGAAAAGTCTGACAGCATAAGGAAGTGTGTTCCAGACAGGGCCAGTTTTAGCATTTTTGGCCACACAGGCGAGGATACATTCCCCCCCCCCCCCCCCTGATTATATACCACTCAATTTCTAGTCTTTGCATCTGTTAGAGAGATGTGCTAACAAAAGCTACAGATAACTATGTATGTATGTATTTGTGTGTGCATGTATGTGTGTGTATGTATTTGTGTGTGCATGTCTGTATGTATGTGTGTATTTATTTGTGTGTGTATGTATGTGTGTGTATATATGTATGTGAATGTATGTGTGTGTATGTATGTATTTATTTGTGTGTGTATGTATGCGTGTGTATATATGTATGTGTGTGTGTATGTATGTATGTATTTGTGTGTGTATGTATGTATGTGTGTGTATGTATGTGTGTGTGTATGTATGTGTGTGTGTGTGTATGTATGTATTTGTGTGTGTATGTATGTATATGTGTGTATGTTACGTATGTATGTCTGTTTGTATGTATGTGTGTGTGTATGTATGTATGTATGTATGTGTGTGTGTGTGTGTGTGTATGTGTATGTCGGTGTATATGTATGTATGTGTGTGTGTGTATGTATGTATGTATGTGTATGTGTATGCATGTGTATGTATGTATGTCTGTATGTGTGTGTGTATGTATGTATGTGTGTATGTATGTGTGTGTATGTATGTATATATCAGGACAAGCACAATGAACTAATGTAAGCCATGTTTATTAGCTATACACCTGGTGCATTTACAGAACATACTAGACAAAGGACACAGCTAGTACTGACCAGACCAGTGTGCATAACAGAATAAGAGGTGTAATAACAGCAAGAGGTATTGGAATGCTGACTATATACATTTTTTTTACTTTGAGTCAGCAGCCACACACACTTGTAAAAGAAAACACACATAGAACTACACAAAACTGATATACACTTACACCATATAGATCAGTCCTAGTCCCGCAGCAAACTCTCCAGCTTTACTGCATCATGTTGCCTGTAAGTGTGTCAGGGGCGTGGCCAAGCTGCTTGCAGGAAATATTATGGCAGTGTAAGTGAGTGTTTTACCGGCTAGTGTAAAACATAAAAACAAAATTGCAAGTATTTTTTAAGAGGGGGGAAGGGTGGGCTTGTATAAAACCAACAAGTTATTGTAATAATAACTTTAAAAAAAAAATGTTGTTAATAGTACAACTTCTTTTCATTTTTCCTTTGATCAAACTGACAGCTAACCAGCTAAATGGTAATCTGATTCTGCCGAAGTAGGATCACATAACTCTTTATCTGGTTAGCTGTCAGCTTGATTAAAAAAGTACTGAATACTGTGTGAATTATATTGTACCCTTACTTACCATTAGCACTACTCAGCACCTATAACCACTAATCTTTAATCAAAGCTGCAGATTTCAAACCGATGCTTGGATTTTCTCTGATAATCAGAATAGACAACACTGCATCTGTAATTTAAAAATTCCAGGGCCACCTGTGAGATGGTTATTGTGACCCATAATGCACTACATCACAATGGAGTGATCACTGTGCTTGAAGATGGTGGGGGGGAGAACAGCAGAGCAGAGGGGAGTTGGTAAAGGATAGGGGCGCTGTAGAGGTGAATGCTGCTGCATAATTACTGTGTGAGGATGCCATTATGCAACAAGTGTATACAAAATTAAAATAAAATAAAAAAGTTTTTTTTTTTCATGCTGCAAATTTGAGCCCCCCTACAGAAGCGCTCTAAGGCGACTGCCTTTATGCAAAGTGCCTGTCCTGGTTCCAGAGGGTAGGTGCAGCAAGAGAGAAGTCCTGTAGTCTAGCATGTGAGGAGGTTATGTTAGAAGAGGCAAGGAGCAGGTCATTGTTGTATCTTTGGGGGAGGGCTGGAGTATTTGTTGATAAGTGAGGACAGGTGGGGGGCAGCATTGGTAAGGGCTTTGTAAGTCAGGGTTAGAATTTTTAATTTAATTCTAATGTGAATGGGGAGCCAGTGAAGGGACTCGCAGAGAGGTGCAGTAGATACAGAGCGTCGGGAAAGGTGGACTAGCCTGGCAGAGGCATTTAGGATAGATAGAAGGGGGGAGAGGTGGGAGAAAGGAAGACCAATTAGTAGTTTATTACAGTAGTCAAGTCATGAAATTCCAGGGAGGGGATTAGCTGCTTAGTGGTGTCAGGACTCAGAAATGGAAAATTTTGCAGATATTGCATAGATGGTTGCAGCAGGATGAAGACAGCAAATAGATGTGGGGTATGAAGGACAGATTGGAGTCAATTGTAATTCCGAGGCAGGAGACTTATGGTGATGGGGAGATAGTGGTGCCACCAATTATGATAGAAAAGTTGAAAACTGGAGAAGAGTTAGAGGGGGGATTAGAAGAAGCTTTGTCTTGGACATGTTAATCTTTAGGTGTTGAGAGGCCATCCAGGAAGAAATAAGTCACTGACATGAGAAAGGACAGAAGAAGAGATAGCAGGGGTGGAGAGGTAGATCTGAGTATCATCAGCATAGAGGTGATATTTGAAGCCATAGCTGTTGATAAGTTTACCCAGTAAAGAAGTATAAATAGAGAAGAGTAGAGGACCCAGGACAGAGCTTTGAGGTACTCTAACAGACAGAGTTGTTTAAGAGGGGGAGTCGCCAGCATATGAGACAGAATAGGACCTGTTAGAGGGATAAGAGTGGATCCAAGAGAGGGCAGTGTCACAGAGACCAAGAGCGCTGAGAGTCTGTAGGAGGAGGGGATGGTCAATGGTTGCAAAGGCAGCAGAGAGATCAAGTAACATAAGTATAGAGTAGTAGCCGTTGTTTTTAGCAGAAAGAAGATCGTTAGTAACCTTGGTGAGGGCAGTCTCAGTTGAGTATTGGGGATGGAAGCAAGATTACAGGGAGTCAAAAACTAGTTTTTCCAGGAGTTTTAAAGTCTTGGACATGTTAATCTTTAGGTGGTGAAAGGCCATCCAGGAAGAAATGCCAGGTAAGCAGTCACTGACATGAGAAAGAACAGAAGGAGCGAGTAAAGGGGTGGATAGGTAGATCAGAGCCTTGAGGTACTCTAACAAACAGAGGCATTGAGGAGGAGGATTCACCAACAAATGAGACAGAAAAGGACCTGTTAGAGAGATAAGAGTGTATCCAAAAGAGGGCAGTGTCACAGAGACCAAGAGAGCTTAGAGTCTGTAGGAGGAGGGGATGATCAATTGTGTCAAAGGCAGCAGAGAGATCAAGTAAGATAAGTATAGAGTAGTGGCCATTGTTTTTAGCAGAAAGAAGATCATTAGTAACCTTACCTTGATGAAAGCAGTCTCAGTTGAGTGTTGGGGATGGAAGCCAGATTGCAAGGGGTCGAAAACTAATTTTTCCAGGAGTTTTAAAGCTAGTGGGAGCAGTAATATGGGGCGGTAGTTTTCATGAGAATTTGGGTCAAGGGAGGTTTTTTGAGGATGGGGGTGACCTTTGCATGTTTGGAAGAAGATGGGAATAAACCGGTAGAAAGGGATAGATTGAATATGTGAGTAAGAGCTGGAGTGAGGGTAGAAGAAGGTATTAGATGTGAAGGTATAGGGTTAAGTGGGCCGGTAGTGAGGCATGAGGAAGACAATAAGGAACCAACTTCATTCTCAGTGGTTGTGGAGAAGATGCAGAGAGTGGCAGAGGGGATGACCGAGTGTGGAGACGGAAGTTTGCAGGCTTGTGTCATGATGTTGCTTCAGATGGTATGCGCTTTGTTTATAAAGTAGTCTGCCAGGTCTTCAGCACTATAGGCAGATGAAGGAGGTGGTGCCGGTGGGTAGAGGAGAGAGTTGAAAGTAGAGAGGAGTCATTTAGGGTTTGAGGAGTAGATATAAGAGAAGATAAGTAGGTTTGCTTGGCTAAGTAAAGGGCAGAAGTGTAAGAATAAAGAATGAACTTATAGTGGATGAAATCAGGTTCAGCATTTTTGTAGGTAGTGCATTTGCTTAGAGTACCAGGGCTGTAACTTATGATGTGGGGTTTTGCATAGTTGGGGAGGAGTGAGAGTTTCTAGTGCAGAGGAAATAATATTGTTACAGTTGGTTGTAGCAAGGTCAGGGCAGAATATTGTAGAGGTCTGGGTGAGGAGATGTTGAATAAGGTTGGAAAATTGGAGAGTATCCACAGTGGGCAGATTTCTATAGGTGCGGGGTAAGGTGGAGAAGTAGGTTTAGCCTGTACATTAAGATTATAGGTGAGCAGATGGTGGTCTAAGATGGGAAATTGGCAACAGGTGATGTCAGAGATAGAGCAGAGGAAGGACAATACCAGATCAATAGAGTGTCTATGGCAGTGAGTAGGGAATAGGGTGGATTGTGAGAGACTGAAGGAGTTTGTGAGTGAGAGAAGTTTAGAGGCAGCAGGGGCAGATGAGGAATTGGGAGGTTGGTTCAGGGGGGAGGGGGGTAGATGACTGCCACTGATTAGGGCCAGCTGTAGGCAATTGCTGTGAAGCATGTAACAGGTACAGACAAACTTACTGCATACTTATGTACACAGTACTTACTCTCTGAGGAGGGAAAAGCAGGCAAACTAAAAGATACATTTACTTTTGCAATGTTGTTTTGTTGCTGTTTTTTTATTCACATGTACAATTAAACTTTGTTTTATTTTTTCTATGTGATTATATTATTAATTGAATGTATCTTTATATAGATTACATCAGATGCAGATGTTAATGTTTTGGTGATGAAACCAATGAAGTATTTGTAACTTAATTTTTGTCAGGCACACAACTTAAAAGATATTTTGTTTTCGTAACTTAACTGGCTACAATTTTAAATACAAAAGACATTCAGACAATTAGGCACCAAACAGATACGAGTCAGTAACTGGACAAACTTTTCAGTTACATCATAAGTTTACTCATGTAGAGCCTGTACATTTTGGCATGTGCTGTTCATGTGATTAAAGGGACAGTCAAGTCAAAATTAAACTTTCATGATTCACATAGGGCATGCAATTTTAAACAACTTTCCAATTTACTTTTATCATCAAATTTGCTTTGCTCTCTTGGTATTCTTTGTTACAATCTAAACTTAGGTAGGCTCATATGCTAATTTCTAAGCCCTTGAAGGCTGCTTCTTATCTCCATGCATTTGGAAGTTTTTCACAGTTGGACATTGTTAGTTCTTGTGTGCCATATAGATAACATTGTGCTCACTCACGTGGGGTAACTTATGAGTCAGAACTGATTGTCTAAATGCAAGTAAGGGGGCAGTCTGCAGAGGCTTAGATACAAGGTAATCACAGAAGTAAAAAGTGTATTATTATAACAGTGTTGGCTATGCAAAACTTGACATGGGTAATAAAGGAATTATCTATATTTTAAACAATAAATATTCTGAAGTAGACCGTTACATTTTAATTCCAAAAATCTCTTTCATTTGGACTGGAAAAAAAAAAAAGATTATTTGACATTTCTGGGAGATTCCTTTTCCTGAGTGTGATATCTACGCTCCACTAGTAATACCAGCGCATGTAAAATGTGCGCTGGTATTTGAAGTGAAGTGCAATGCGAACTCGACCTTGCGTTTGCATTGCATGGAATCTTTGCACTCACCAGAGCGCACTTCCATAGGCTCCAATGTGAGCTTCGCTCCCATGCCGATAGTGACAGCAGAGAACTTCGCACAACGAAGGGGGTGAGTTGCACAGCGATGGGCAGCAAAGTTTTAATATATATGTATAGCAATACAGGGAGTGCAGAATTATTAGGCAAGTTGTATTTTTGAGGATTCATTTTATTATTGAACAACAACCATGTTCTCAATGAACCCAAAAAACTCATTAATATCAAAGCTGAATAGTTTTGGAAGTAGTTTTTAGTTTGTTTTTAGTTATAGCTATTTTAGGGGGATATCTGTGTGTGCAGGTGACTATTACTGTGCATAATTATTAGGCAACTTAACAAAAAACAAATATATACCCATTTCAATTATTTATTTTTACCAGTGAAACCAATATAACATCTCAACATTCACAAATATACATTTCTGACATTCAAAAACAAAACAAAAACAAATCAGTGACCAATATAGCCACCTTTCTTTGCAAGGACACTCAAAAGCCTGCCATCCATGGATTCTGTCAGTGTTTTGATCTGTTCACCATCAACATTGTGTGCAGCAGCAACCACAGCCTCCCAGACACTGTTCAGAGAGGTGTACTGTTTTCCCTCCTTGTAAATCTCACATTTGATGATGGACCACAGGTTCTCAATGGGGTTCAGATCAGGTGAACAAGGAGGCCATGTCATTAGATTTTCTTCTTTTATACCCTTTCTTGCCAGCCACGCTGTGGAGTACTTGGACGCGTGTGATGGAGCATTGTCCTGCATGAAAATCATGTTTTTCTTGAAGGATGCAGACTTCTTCCTGTACCACTGCTTGAAGAAGGTGTCTTCCAGAAACTGGCAGTAGGACTGGGAGTTGAGCTTGACTCCATCCTCAACCCGAAAAGGCCCCACAAGCTCATCTTTGATGAAACCAGCCCAAACCAGTACTCCACCTCCACCTTGCTTGCATCTGAGTCGGACTGGAGCTCTCTGCCCTTTACCAATCCAGCCACGGGCCCATCCATCTGGCCCATCAAGACTCACTCTCATTTCATCAGTCCATAAAACCTTAGAAAAATCAGTCTTGAGATATTTCTTGGCCCAGTCTTGACGTTTCAGCTTGTGTGTCTTGTTCAGTGGTGGTCGTCTTTCAGCCTTTCTTACCTTAGCCATGTCTCTGAGTATTGCACACCTTGTGCTTTTGGGCACTCCAGTGATGTTGCAGCTCTGAAATATGGCCAAACTGGTGGCAAGTGGCATCTTGGCAGCTGCACGCTTGACTTTTCTCAGTTCATGGGCAGTTATTTTGCGCCTTGGTTTTTCCACACGCTTCTTGCGACCCTGTTGACTATTTTGAATGAAACGCTTGATTGTTCGATGATCACGCTTCAGAAGCTTTGCAATTTTAAGAGTGCTGCATCCCTCTGCAAGATATCTCACTATTTTTGACTTTTCTGAGCCTGTCAAGTCCTTCTTTTGACCCATTTTGCCAAAGGAAAGGAAGTTGCCTAATAATTATGCACACCTGATATAGGGTGTTGATGTCATTAGACCACACCCCTTCACATTACAGAGATGCACATCACCTAATATGCTTAATTGGTAGTAGGCTTTCGAGCCTATACAGCTTGGAGTAAGACAACATGCATAAAGAGGATGATGTGGTCAAAATACTCATTTGCCTAATAATTCTGCACTCCCTGTATATACATATATATTTATGTGTTTGAATGTGCATATACAGATATTAAAAAATAAATAAAAAATATATACGCTTATACATATATATTTATAGTGATAACACAGTCCCCATAGAAAACAAACTAAATTAACTTTTCATCGCCGTTTTAACCCCTTTAAAACTGCTTTGTGCAGGGGCAATTGGGAGACATTTTTTAAATTGCTACCATGATCTTGTGGTAGCATTAACCAGACACTCGTAATGGGGAGCAGATTAGCAGCTCAAAAGCACATTTAAAAAGTTAAAGTAATAGGTAGTGCTACTAGTACAAGCTAGCAGCGGCAACTTAAAAAAATAATATATATATATATATATATATATACATACTGTATATGTGTGTGTGTTTATATTATTTATATTTATTATCTAAGGTCAGGATTTATTGAATAGTACAAATTTGTACTTTCGAAAACTCTCTTGCTAAAAAGTGTAAATTTAAACATTTTGAAGTCAGCAAAACTTGTCACATGCATTCTTCTGTTGTTGTTGTTTTTTAAAGCGACTAATCTTTTATAATTTTCAGACAAATGCAACGAATAACACAAATTTAGTTGTTTTATTACATTTAAATATATATATATATATATATATATATATATATCTATATATATATATGTGTGTGTGTGTGTGGGGGGGGGAGGTTAGGGTGAATGGAACACACAATGCAGGAACAAAAACACTGAACAACAAAAGTCTTTTTAAAAGCTCTCTGAATGATAACTAAAAGAACAGTTGGTAGTTTAAATAAAAGATCACAGAAACAAAATGCAGAATACTTTAGTAGGTTGTAGTGATAAAGTTCAGTGGACACTGATTCTTGAATTATGCAATTTACCCAGTGGTACAGAGGGTGAGATTGTCACCGGATACCAGGTAGGTATAGCAGACACAGGATACTCAGCAGGCACAGGATACACAGCAGGTACTGTTGGTAAGACTTTCACATGATACCAGATAGGTACAGCAGGCACAGCTGGTTTGAGGAAAGCTATTACTGGTATAGCAGACACAGGATATTCAGCAGGTACAGGATGCTTGTCTTTCAGGGACCAGGTGAGCATACACAGGTACAAGGTAAGTATGCTAGTTCTCAGGAGCCTGGTGAGCATATGCATGTACAAGGTAAGTATGCTAGGTCTCAGGAGTCAGGTAAGCATATGCATGTACAAGGTAAGTATGCTAGGTCTCAGGAGCCAGGTGAGCATTCACAGGTACAAGGTAAGTATGTTAGATATCAGGAGCCAGGCAAGCATATTCATGTACAAGGTAAGTATGCTAGGTCTCAGGAACCAGGTGAGCATTCACAGGCACAAGGTAAGGATGCTAGGTCTCAGGAGCCAGGTAAGCATATGCATATACAAGGTAAATATGCTAGGTCTCAGGAACCAGGTGAGCATTCACAGGTACAAGGTAAGCATGCTGGGTCTCAGTGGCCAGATAAGCATATGCATGTACAAGGTAAGTATGCTAGGTCTCAGGAACCAGGTGAGCATACACAGGTGGAAGGTAAGTATGCTAGGTCTCTGGAACCAGGTGAGCATACATAGGTACATGTTAAGTATGCTTGACTTTCAGGAACCAGGTGAGCATATGCAGATACAAGGTAAGTATTCTTGGCTTTCAGGAACTAGGTGAGCATACGCAGGTACAAGGTAAGTATGCTAGGTCTCAGGAGCCAGCTGAGCATACCCAGGTACAAGGTAAGTATGCTAGGTCTCAGGAACCAGGTGAGCATACCCAGGTACAAGGTAAGTATGCTTGGCTTTCAGGAACCAGGTGAGCATACGCAGGTACAAGGTAAGAATGCTTGGCTTTCAGGAACCAGGTGAGCATACCCAGGTACAAGGTAAGTATGCTAGGTCTCAGGAACAAGGTGAGCATACACAGGTACAAGGTAAGTATGCTTGGCTTTCAGGAACCAGGTGAGCATACGCAGGTACAAGGTAAGAATTCTTGGCTTTCAGGAACCAGGTGAGCATACCCAGGTACAAGGTAAGTATGCTAGGTCTCAGGAACAAGGTGAGCATACACAGATACAAGGTAAGTATGCTTGGCTTTCAGGAACCAGGTGAGCATACGCAGGTACAAGGTAAGTATGCTAGGTCTCAGGAATCAGGTGAGCATACACAGGTACAAGGTAAGAATGCTTGGCTTTCAGGAACCAGGTGAGCATACCCAGGTACAAGGTAAGTATGCTAGGTCTCAGGAACAAGGTGAGCATACACAGGAATCAGGGAAGTATGCTTAGCTCCATGAACAAGGTAGGCTTCACAGTAACTCTGACTAATAAATGACAGGTGGTGCGTTGCAGTACTGTTTGGCCAGTCTGCTATTAGACATAGCCTCATAGAAGAGTTGTAACCTGTAAGCTCAGTATCACCCTATCTTTGAAATAGACTGGAGAAATGTCCAACATTTACTGCCCCTTTAACTACCACAATATTTGGAAATGTGACTATTTTATGCATTGACATGATTAACGTAACATTTTTATCATATGATTTGCTACCAAAAATAAATAAAAACTAGATAAAAGTTGTGTTAAAAATTACAAACCAAATTAATTATTTTATGTTTTCATTTTGATCATTAAACTGCTAAAGAATACATAGATTGAAGAGGGATTATAAGATCTAGTTTGCTGTAGTTCAGAAAAAGTAGAGGAATAGTTTTTTTTTCAATGGTTGCATTTCTTTCCTGAATGTAGACTGCAGCCTTTCATTGTGGTCCAGCTCTTCCAACTATCACAGAGAAAGATAATAACTGTTCCCTTCAAGAGCACAGAACAGGATGAGCCGAGAAATTAAAGACACAAGAAGTTACAAGATCCCATTTCAATATCACTGTTCTTTTTCATCTCTCTAGTTTCATTAGGTTGTACACTAGAACATTTAGTTTCAGTGTTAGTGTCATGAATATGTATTCTTGCAAAATGCACATAGTGTTGTGATGACAGTCTAGACTAAGAAAACCCAGAACAAAATCTATTACTATGACGTAGTGCATATAATCAAATGTTTTGTTATTTTCATTGTATTATCTATCTATCTATCTATCTATCTAGATATCTATGTATCTATCTATCTATCTATCTATCTAGCAATCATCTATCTGTCTATCTTTTTTTTTTATTATTTATTTATTTAAAGCTGCCGAGAAGGGCTTTGAAAATTATACAAAAAAAAACTAAGAAACAGCCCCACGCAGGGTGCAAACGAAATTAGACAATATTGTGTACAAAGTAGAATGATAACATAATATATAAATACAACCTAGCTATTCTATCCATTTTAACATGGAAATGTTATACTAAAGGTTATCCCATCTTTTGGTCCTGGCAGCTCATTTTAAAGAAAAAATCATCCAAACAACAAAACAAAATAACGCAAAACAAAAAAAACACAAAGAGAGAGAAAAAATAAAACAAAAAAAAAGGGCTCTCATGATTCTCGCATTCCCACTCTCGACCATACTCCGCTGGCGATCCCCTCTGATCTAAACTTGTCTACCTTTGCCAGTTCCCTACGGGGCTTCTCCAACCCCTTCTATTATATCTACCTATAGCTCGTGACCCAATCTGCCGGGAAATCACCTGATAATACCAGATCACAGAAACATTCAGAGCTTAAGAATAAATATATAATATTGTTTTTTGTACATCTTCCGCATATGTCTTAATTATGGGTAACCATCCCAATAGAAACCTTCTAATTTCTTTTTCATTTGCCTCCCGGAGATGGAAAGATTAAAAAATTATTTGCATCTGGATTTCTTTAATAAAAGCTGCAAAGCCGGGCATTTTTTTAGCTTTCCAGTTTTTTAGTATTATTTGTCTAACAAGTAAGATAATTGTATTTAAAATCTTACTTTGTGGTACTGCCCCTTGATTGGAACGGACAAAAAAAAATGTCTTCCACATCAATATAAATATTTGTTTGATACAATCTATTTATCCAGAAAATAACCCTTTTCCAAAATTGTCCAATCCGGTGACATTGCTAAAACATGTGCAAGATGTCTGCATTCATATAGACACATCACGGGCAGAGGTCCTGGCCAGTATACATTTTAGCCATTTTCTGGGGAGTACAATAAAAATTATTAATAAGTTTCATATGGCTCTCTTTCCAACTTATAGGGATACAACATTTATTTAGTGCTTTACAGCTATCTCTTAATGTATCATGATCTGTGTTTGGGATCAAAGATCTCCATCTTGCACTCAATTTTTCCAATAGAGATTCACTTTGTTTAGTGAGCATAATACTATATAGTAATGAAATTGAGGGAACCTTGAGACGGGAGGTAACCATAACAGATTTTAACTCTGACCATGCAGTCATCTCACTGGCATTCCAACCCCTTGATGTTATAAAGTGATGCACTTGCAAATAGGAATATAGGTCATTGCTTGATAAATCAAACTGGGATTTCAAATTATCGAAATATATAATTTCTCGCTCCTCTGTAAAATATTGATAGATTGACTTAAGATCATTATTATACCATTCTCTGAATATCTTCTGATTGTTCCCCGGGGGGAATTCAGGGTTGCCCATTAGAGGTAGATACTCAGAAAAGGCATAATCTACGCCTATTAAGGTACATAATTTTTGCCAAGCAAGAATTATGTTTTTAACTGAACTTAACTTTTTTATAATATAAGGTATTTCTTTAAATTGGATGTGCAACAAAGCTTTAAGTGAGAAAGGAGAGACTAAAATATTCTCCATTTCTACTGTTGAAAACCAACTCATATCTATAAGCCAATCAAGCGCAATTTTGCCCAGGGCTGCAAAATTATAAAACTTTATATTTGGTAGAGCTAGTCCAGCGTCTTCCCGAGATTGCATCAGCTTTTCTAATGCTATTCGTGTTTTTTTCTTATTATGCCAAATAAATTGGGAAAAACTAGAGTTAAATTTGCGTATATCCATTTCGTTTAATATTAACGGTAAATTCTATAATGGGAAGAGAAGCCGAGGGAAGACAATTGTCTTAATGAGATTCACTCTAGCTGACATTGATAGCGGAAGTGCTGACCAGAGTTTCAAATCAGTATAGATTTTCTGTAATAGGGGATAGAAATTGAGCCCATACCATCTTGCAGGGTTTCTATGCAGATAGATTCCAAGATATCTAAGAGAATCCACCTCTTTAAACTCCGTATTAGTTATAACATGACGTGTTTTATGTATCCACATCATCTCACTTTTATTATAATTCACTTATAGCCCAAGAATGTACTAAAAAAATTCAAACAATCTATGACTATAGGAATAGCTCTAGGTGTATTGTATAAAAAAATTAGAATGTCATCTGCATACAATAAAGTTTTAAGGACAGTCTTACCGATGGTAATCCCTTCTATGATATCCCTCAACCTTATAGCAAGAGGTTCTAACGCAAGATTGAAGAGAAGGGGGGATATCGGACAACCTTGTCTTGTACCTTTTTTAAGTCTTATCCCGGGAGTTAAATTATTTTTATTTAACAAGTAAGATATAGGGGACTGGTAAATATTATGGACAAACCGGACAAAATGGTTTTTAAACCCAAACTTTTCGAGGGTCTGGAATAAATATTCCCATTCAATAGAGTCGAAAGCTTTGACAGCATCAAGGGTTAAAAGAGCACTGTCATGTTTGAAATATCTATCCAACATTTGACATTCATTCCATGTGTAATCTAATAATGCTATCACTTTCTGCATGTTTTTAGATACATTTCTTGATACCATGAACCCCGACTGATCTGGGTGTATAATTTCATCAAGACATGACATTAATCTAGATGCTAAAATAGATGATAATATTTTATAGTCCGCATTAAGTACGGAAATTGGTCTATATGAGGCGGGATCCTCTGCATCTTTATCTTTTTTCAGAATCAAAGAAATATTGGCGGCCGCAAAATATTCTGAGGGTGAATTACCATTCATGAAATAACTATTAAACAATTTTTCTAAAATAGGTTTAATTTCTTCTACCAATATTTTATAGTATTCTACGGGTAGACAATCCAGTCCAGCGTCTTTATTTAACTTAGCTTTTTCAATCGCTTCCCCTATCTCTTTCACAGATATAGGGGCGTTAAGTTTCTCCAAGAGATCCTGTGACACTCTGGGGATTTTTATTTGTGACCAAAATTTTTCTAGGTTCTGTGTGTGATTAGTGCTCTTTGTGTATAATTTTTCGTAGTACAGATATAATATTTTGCTAATATCTGACACTTCCGTGTATCTCTTATCTTGATCTTTAATTGCTAATATATAATTTTTCTTCTTTGTGGCTTTGACTAGTTTAGCAAGATATTTGGCTGAATAGCCATAATGTCCCTTAAAGCGCAGATTTAATTTTATCTCTTCTTCCAAAGATTTCAGTTTGAAAAAGATATCTCTTTCCTGTCTGGCGCTGGCATATCTCTCCCAATGTGCACGAGTTGGATTCCCAATATATTTCTTGTAGCTGTTTCTAACTTGTTTCGTCAATTGAATTTCTCTTATGTTGTCTTTACATTTTTTTTTTACACAAGTAGGCCTTTATTTCTCCCCTTAAATATGCCTTAGAGGCTTCCCAAAAAAATTCAATTTTTTGAAAATGTGATATGTTAAGAGTGCAATAATCTTTCCATTTCTGTTTTAACCATAAGATGAATCTAATATTTTTGTGCATATACTGGGGGAAAACAATAGTAAAACTTCCTTTTGCCTGATTCACTAAAGAATGGAATGACAGTGAGACAACCGCATGATCAGATATCGCTATATCGCCTATTGTGGCCTCCATTTTTTGCAGCGAGAGAGGTTCCGCAACTAAAATAAAATCTATTCTCGAAAATGTTCTATACTTTTTAGATTCACATGTAAATAAACGTTGATCTGGGTTCTGAAGTCACCACACGTCAACAATTTTTAGCTAGTAACAAAAAATTTTTTTTTTTTAAATAATTTTTTTATTGAGACATTGAGTGGGATCAACACAATAAAGAGTATGTCCAGGCACGGAACAAAAACAATAGAAAAACTAATACATTTCACATATAGAAGGTATACAAGGATTAAAACATTGGTGCGCTAATGTAGTATTTGTTATAATAGTATCTAGTCCAGAGCAGTTCAATATTTATATAAAAGTAAGAGTCAGTGACATGGAATACATCCAGGACGATAATAGAAGAATAACATTTGACAAAAGCTATAGTACTACCTTTATAACCGTGAGTATGAGATGTAGAGCAATATATATGAAATATGTGTGACTGGAACATACAGGAATGAAGCCTCGATTTTTTAAAAACAGGTAACAAGTGGTCCCTACTCCAAGATAAGGGGTATTATATAAGCTGAAAATAGTGAGAGATAGGGAGCTGGCTTTTGTCAGGCCTCCTGTAGGCCTGAGTGTGTGTGTGTGTGTGGGGGTGGGAAATACAGCGGACAAGAGCCGCTCATAATGGAGTGGAGAGAGGGGGGGGGGGCGGAGCCAGTTGAAATGTTAGTAAAGTACAGACTACAGGGCTATTTAAAATGTAATGGAATTGGATCACAGGGCTTTTGAGTACACTCCCAGAGGGGTTATTCTTAATCTACGCCTTTAGTAAAGTAAAGATAGGGTATGTGAAAGTAAGGGTAGCTTCCTAAAAAGGATATAAACAGGGGGGGACATTTATATATATATATATGTATGAAAGGTAGGGAACTACTACATGAGCCCCTCTCCTGGGGAGGTGCCAACTATAGGCGATGCGGGTAAAAGGAGTAGGGATATGACCCGCAGGTAATAAATGCCGGCGGGAAAGGGAGGAGAGGGGTCAGATGAAGGTGGTGAATGGCTGAGAAAGCAATGTCCTGAAAAAGCTATGTGTCCCTTTCATACAAGCTTAAAGGGAGCTATAGATAGATTGGGATCACAATTGAAAATTTACCCTTAAGATAGTTTAAGACATAACAGCAAACTTCACATATAAAACAAACGTATAAGTAGAGGGCAAAAGGAACCGCCAGCTGCAAAACAAACAACTCTCAATATGTAATAAGTGACACTTATGAGGAGATATTGTAAAATCTCTAGTATCTATGCAGTGGGTTACTGTGAGAGAGATAAGCGAGTCACTTATATGGGCATTTCTAACATTCTCATGCTGCAACAGGACTGACATATAGGACACCAAGGGAGGAGATGGGCGTAATACATCACGGCCAAAGTATATAGATAGCTGTGAGGGAAATATCTTCAGGACCATATATACTGTCTGTTACTACACATATATTTTAAACCAATATAGTTAAGTTATCTCATATCTCAGAGCACATCATATGTCCAGCGCCTTGTGGTTAAAGCCTACATGTTCAGTAAAAAAAATAAAGATGTATATGCCGGACCGTGCTTTCCCAGTTGACACAGCCCAACAACATGTAGTAGTACATGTATGGAAAAACTGCAGTAGATAGAATGCGTGTCTCTGAAATTGACAGCATTATTTGGTAATATCAAAGTGGTATATTCTGTACCTGAAAGTGAACCGACCCATCATCTAAAAAAGGCTGGGGCATATAGGGCAGCTCCCCAGGGAATACACTAGAATAATACTGACTTGTATCTGTTGAGTTGTACTGGGTCTAAATATGGCAGAAATGGGTGAAGTGTAGGTGCTGAACATGTATGTGTCTATTGTAGACTTTAGTGTGGGGGGGAGAGATATTAAGGTGGAGTATGCTATATGGGGTTTTGTTAGGCTTTATGGTGTGTTATGAAGAGGGATCAAGGTTGTGTGCTTGGTGAGTAGGTTCTAAATTAAGTCTTTGAGGGGCCTCTAACTTTTCCTGGGGGAACATACGTGAGGGAAGGATGTGGATTATGTGGGAGGGTGTGTACATTAGGGAGAGAAACTCTATTCCTAAGAGATACAAGTACTAAGTTTCAGGCTTGATCATGTAAATAATAGCTGGAAACCTTTAATATGGGCCTGAGTGGTTTGAGAGCAATGTAGTGCATATCCTGAAATTGGAGATAACAAAGGGGTTAAGCTAGGTGGCGGACCAAGAAGATTCATGTAGAGAGGTCTGCTGGTATTGGATCATGAAATGTGCCTACTATTATATCACTTAACTTAAGGCGAACTGTCACCAGAGCAGGCATATACATGAAAACATAAAATGATATACAAACAGCAATATGCCAGATCTAATAGTAATATTGTGCCTTTAAAATAAATGCTACAGCCCCCTGTAATATAATATACAAAATATGCCAATTCTTGAGGTATTAGAAGAAAGAAAAAAAAATAGCAGAGTTATACATAATACCACTTAACTTGTGGCGAACTGTCACTAGAGCAGGCATATACATGGGAACATAAAATGATATACAGACAGCAAATGACATATGGTTATAACCCCTAAAGCATACATTACACCCGGCTTATTTTGAAGGTGGTAAGAGTTCCTCCATAAATCTTAACACCAAAAGAGAGGACCAATTATCAAACCATTCCGTTTTCATTAAGGTGCTTCATGGTGTATAGCAGACAAGAGCTCAAGATATATTGTGAGAGATGCCTTGATAGTATTAGACCCAAAACGTAGCTCTGCAAGTGCAACTAACAACAACTTTGGGGTCAAACAACAAAGTCTCTGGTTCCTCTCTAACCCACTCCAGACCATAGGATTGTATAGCGGTCAAGGGAGCAATGTACCCTGTAATTGTGCAGCTGTGTCAGGTCGTGGGCAGGATCAAGTCTGGGGAATGTATGCCCGATGTGAAAGGCAAAGTCTTGCTGTCGGATCAAGTAGCTTGCGTTGATTGGTGGCCTGTACTTTATGGGAAGCTGTCTTGGAGCTCTTCCAGAGGTGGATCGTATGTCACCTTGTCGCTTCCAGACTGCCATGCTCTGTCTTCTACTGATCGGGCATCCGGCTGCTTTGTCACCGACTGGAAGGCTGGCCTTGTAGTACTTAAAGGTAGCTGCGCTCGGATCCTCACTCGGACCCACCTCCTGAATAGTAGTGAGGGGACTGAACATCCCATTCAGGGTCTCGTGTATAGCGTTATCAGGGGTAGGTCTTAGCGTAGCTGTGGTCTCGGCCATGTGCAGAGAATATGTGCTCTCTCCATATTCCACTTGCTGCGCGGAGTCAGCCTCCATCTTGTTTGCAGTTCTGCCTGCAGAGCCGACGCCACTAAAGCCTTGAGCTCTTATTGTATACGTAAGTTCCTCGAAATGACGATCCATCTGCTTCCCCAGATTTTTGAGCAGAGTACAGATTAGCTTGCAACAGTCCTCATCCATATTAGAATGTGTTAGCTGGGAGATCAATGAGAGTTAGAAGTTTAGAGGGTTCGGCAGCTACCTCCATTGTTATCAAAGTAGTTTAGTGGTCTTTGCTGAGATTAGGTTATGGATAGGCGACTCTATTGATTCAGTACATGATCCTGAACGGATTACTGAGGCTTAATTCTTTGGATGTGTAAGATACACCTAAATATCAGAAGTATAATCCATAGTATTAGTAGAGCTGCAAGATTTTGCTGCCTGCCATGTTGGGTGCTTGGCCCCGCCCCCCGTAACAATTTTTTTTTCATAAATTTAGCTTGTTTATTATATACAGCTATATTTTTTTTGGAGAATCTATCCAGCTCCGGGCAAAATGACAGATTAAAATCGCCGCCTATCACCAGATTGTCTGATACAAAAGGTAACAATTTACTCTTCAGTTTTTCCCAAAAAGCTTTAGAGAAGGTATTTGGCGCATATATATTACAAAAAACAAATTTTATCCCCTTTACTCATATTTGTAATATGATATATCTGGCCTCCAAGTCTAATTCCGCCTGTATTATTTGATAAGTGAGATTTTTATTTAAGAGAATTGCGACCCCTAGTTTTCTACCTCTGCATGGTGTAGCAATAATTTCCCCTATCCATCTAGATCTCAATTTAGGGATCTCTGTATCCTTTAAATAGGTTTCTTGTAGAAATATTACACTAGGTTCCTGAAGGCCTAACTTTTTAATTATAAACTTACGCTTCATTGGGTTAGTAATGCCCCCCACATTCCAAGAAAGAATCTTGAAATTTCCTATCAGATCAGTCATATTACAACAAAAAACAAGATTTTAAAATGGTCCTTAGACCGATTATAGACTAAAAACATCTCTATCCTCTCATTTTAAGTCGGTTTGTATCATCCTATTTCTAAAATATTCTAACTACACTGAGGTAGCAGGATACTACCACAACCTCCATTCTATTCTTAGAGCTATACATATATTATTGTGTATAGAGAGAATCTAGATGCACCACGTTCACTATACCACGGGTCACTTCTGTGAATAATATGTTTATCAATGGTGTGTGATAAAAGCGGGCTGGAGAGCAAAAAAAAAAAAAAAAAAAGGAGAAGAAGAGACATAAACACTCAACCAAACAAGTAGCGGACATTCCAATATATACATAATTAGATCCTGTACTATAAGGATTACATTCTCGCTTGATTATCCTCTAAAATCAATATATTCTCTTGTTTTAGAGGGCTCAGTAAACACAAGCTTATTGCCATTGTCATCCACTATTATCTTAGCGGGGTATATCAAGCGTGCTTTGATACCTTTATTTATCATAATTGTGCAAATGGGCGACATAGCTTTCCTTTTTTCAACAGTCTCACTGGAGAAATCTTGAAATAGCATAACTTTTTTATCATTAATAGTAAAAGTATCAAATTTCCTATATAGTCTCAGGATTTCCATTTTGTCCTGAAACTTAAGTAGTTTTAATCTATCTGTCTATCTATCTATCTATCTATCTATCTATATATCTATCTATCATCTATCTATATATCTATCTATTTGTCTGTCTGTCTATCATCTATCTATCTATTTATCTATCTATCTATTTATCTATCTATCTACCTAACCTGTTCATGTATACTGCTTGCCTTGGTCTCAGCTTCTGCACTGACTGCTGTATTACTCTAGCCGGGGTTGGCCACACACTGCCTAGATTCAAAGTGGCCATGTCCAAATTGCCATTACTCCCACTGGAATACTCGGGTGTGGGAGTTCCTATAAAAGCTCACTCAGCCCATCACTCTGGGCTGAGTTATTGCCTTATCTACCATGTTCCTGGAGTTTGGCATACTTACCTTTGGCATACTTACATTGTACCTGCATATGCTTACCTGGCTCCTGAAAGCCAAGCATACTTACCCGATACCTGCATATGCTCTCCTTGCTCCAGAGACCAAGCATACTTACCTGATACCTGCGTATGCTCACCTTGTTCCAGACACCAAGTATACTTACCTGATACCTGCGTGTGCTCACCTTGTTCCAGAGAGCAAACATATGTGCCTTACACCTGCGTATGCTCACATGGTTCCTAAATCCAATGACAATCTCACCAACAGCACCCACTGGGTATTCTGTGCCTGCTGTTAATCCTGTGTCTACTATACCAGTGACAGTGTTTGTCAAACAAGCTGTGCCTTGTGTACCTACTTGGTATCCGTGACAGTCTCACCAACAGTACATGCTGGCTATGCTGTGCCTGCTGAGAATCCTGTGTCTCTTATACCAGTGACAGCCTTCCTCAAACCAGCTGAGCCTGCTTTACCTATCTGGTATATTGTGACAGTTTTACCAGCAGTATCCTCTGGGTATCCTGTGCCTGCTGAGTATCCTGTGTCTGCTATACCAGCTTTCCTTAATCCAGCTGTGCTCGCTATACCTACTTGGTATCCTGTGATAACCTCACCAACAGTACTCGGTGTGTATCCTCTGCCTGCTGGTATCCTGTATTAGCTTTCCTCCAACCAGCTGTATCTATCTGGTATTTCATGTCCGTCTCACCCTCTACTGCTAAAGCCAAGCATTAGTGTCCACTGGACTTAGTTACTGTCTGTAACCTACTTAAGTATTCTGAACTTTGTATTGTACTTTAGATATGTCTTGGTGCTTTAGTGTTCTGTCTTGGGTCTATGTTTTAACTTGCTGTTTCTGTGATCTTCAATTTGAACTACCAACTGTTCTTTTACTGATCACTCAGTAAAGCTTTTAAATGGCTTGTTGTTAAGTGTATCTGTTCCTGCATTCTGAGTTCCACATATCTTAACCTCCTCATACACAGACATACACAAAAACACACACACATATGTATATATATATATATATATATATATATATACAGGTATACCCCGCTCATACAGCGGGTTAGGGACCGGAGCCCCGCTGTAAAGTGAAAACCGCCTTAAAGTGAAACAAGGCAGTTTTAGCTTTCTTTTCACTTGTCAGTGTGTTTAAAGACTTGAAAACATGTTTTAACTAACTTATATTAGGTGTGCAATAGCGCTAAGTTTAGTTTAACACTCGCACAGCACAGTATACAATAAATACTGTACCTGTAAAATAGTGACAATCACTGCAGTACAATTTGCCAGAGTATAGCACTGAGACACAGATTACACAGTAATGCTGTAAACAGAGTGAACTAAGCATAATAAAATGGTGCCAGTCACTTTTCTTGCAATCTCACGAAGATTACAGCACTGTTTTAAAATCCTTGGAGGTTGAACTTCAGTTGTACAAAGCGCTGTATTAGCGAAGCGCTGTAAAGTGAAGCGCTGTAAAGTGAGGTATACCTGTATTTATATATATATATACATAATACTGTGAATCTGCTGGCGAGTGCCAGGGTTTCTGTGTTTTGTATATGAAGTTGTTACTTCAATAGAGCTTTACTATAACCTTTAGAGGTGTGCATGGGCTACTGTATCTGTAAGTTGTGTAAGTGTGGAAGACCTCCTAGTTTTTATTTCTGTTTAGAATTCATTCGCGGTGGCAGGTTTTTAACAAATGATATAGCAAACAATGATAACTTAGCGACTAATTTGGTTAGAAAGCATTTTTGGAGCAAATTGCAAATAGATAGTGATCAAGGCAAATATGTCTGTTCCTTTTTACTTCAGGGAAAAGAATAATACTTTTATTTATGAAAGCTAGATTGTAAAAAAAGAACCCTATCCGTATGTAATATTGCAAATTATTCTCATTGTTGTATACATTTCCTAACACATTTGTAAATGCATCAAACCAAGGGTTGAGTTCCCATAACACTCTCTTATCTATAATCTGCTTCACACAAACACTGGTGCCTTTAATATTTTATGTGGTATTTTAGAATTATTGTAAATTATTGTTTTCCTTCTTCATATTTTGCTTTGCATAATCCATAAGAATGATAGTTATTTCTACTTTATCTTTTATCATGAAATAGATTTGCTAAGTGTATTTTCACACTTGTTGTATACTTGTTGCATTATTCTGATGTAGCACATGTTGCTAATAACTGATATTTTACCACTATTATTTTGTTGATATACTGAATTTCTACTTAGTAATTTATGACTGCCATCATATCGTTCTAATTTTGTTTAATGATTATTTAATTGGGATCAAAACTGGAAATCCAACTGAAATTGACATATACAATGGCCATTTCACACTTCTAAACCCCTTAACGACCGAGGACGTGCAGGGTACGTCCTCAAAAAAAGGCAGTTAACGCCTGAGGACGTACCCTGCACGTCCTCGGTCTGGAAAGCAGCTGGAAGCGATCCTGCTCGCTTCCAGCTGCTTTCCGGTTATTGCAGTGATGCCTCGATATCGAGGCATCCTGCAATAACCATTTTTAGCCATCCGATGCAGAGAGAGCCACTCTGTGGCCCTCTCTGCACCGGACATAGACGGCTAAGAACGTTGGTGGGTGGGAGTCGGTGTGGGAAGTGGGTGCCGGCCATCGATGGCCTTGGTGATGCAGAGGGGGGCGGGATTGTGGGCGGGGATGACCAAGGCAAGCACAGACGCGCGCATGTGCACGGGGAGGCGGGGGCGGGCGCATGCACGGGGAGGGAGCGGGTGGGAACCACTACACTACAGAATTTTTTTAGTTAGAAGTGGGGAAAAAGGAGGAAATTTTATTTGAATTAATGATCGGTTTGGCTTCTGGGGTGTTGGTCTGTGGGGGGGATGCTACACTACAGAAAAAAATAAAAACAAAATAAAAAATGTCTGCCAGTACCCAAGATGGCCCCCACTAAGGCAGAGGGGGAGGGTTAGAGAGCTGTTTTGGGGGATCAGGGAGGTTGAGGGCTAAGGGGGGATTCTACATAGCAGCATATGTAAATATGCTATATAAAAAAAAAAGAATATTCAAAGATACCTTTTATTTTAGTACTGTCAGACTTTCTGCTAGTACTTAAGATGGCGGGGAGAATTGTGGGGTGGGGGAGGGAAGGGAGCTGTTTGGGAGGGATCGGGGGGGTGTGATGTGTCAGGTGGGAGGCTGATCTCTACACTAAAGCTAAAATTAACCCTGCAAGCTCCCTACAAAATACCTAATTAACCCCTTCACTGCTAGCCATAATACACGTGTGATGCGCAGCAGCATTTAGTGGCCTTCTAATTACCGAAAAGCAATGCCAAAGCCATATATGTCTGCTATTTCTGAACAAAGGGGATCCCAGAGAAGCATTTACAACCATTTGTGCCATAATTGCGCAAGCTGTTTGTAAATAATTTTAGTGAGAAACCTAAAGTTTGTGAAAAAGTTTGTGAAAAAGTGAACAATTTTTTTTATTTGATCGCTTTTGGCAGTGAAATGGTGGCATGAAATATACCAAAATGGGCCTAGATCAATACTTTGGGTTGTCTACTACACTACATTAAAGCTAAAATTAACCCTACAAACTCCCTACAAGCTCCCTAATTAACCCCTTCACTGCTGGGCATAATACACGTGTGGTACTGTCAGACTTTCTGCCAGTACTTAAGATGGCAGGGACAATTGTGTGGTGGGGGAGGGAAGGGAGCTGTTTGGGAGGGATCAGGGGGGTGTGATGTGTCAGGTGGGAGGCTGATCTCTACACTAAAGCTAAAATTAACCCTGCAAGCTCCCTACAAAATACCTAATTAACCCCTTCACTGCTAGCCATAATACACGTGTGATGCGCAGCAGCATTTAGCATCCTTCTAATTACCAAAAAGCAACGCCAAAGCCATACATGTCTGCTATTTCTGAAGAAAAGGGATCCCAGAGAAGCTTTTACAACCATGTGTGCCATAATTGCACAAGCTGTTTGTAAATAATTTCAGTGAGAAACCTAAAATTGTGATAATTTTTTTTTTTTTTTTTTAAATTGATCGCATTTGGCGGTGAAATGGTGGCATGAAATATACCAAAATGGGCCTAGATCAATACTTGGGGTTGTCTACTACACTACACTAAAGCCAAAATTAACTCTAAAAGCTCCCTACATGCTCCCTAATTAACCCCTTCACTGCTGGGCATAATACACGTGTGGTGCGCAGTGGCATTTAGCAGCCTTCTAATTACCAAAAAGCAAAGCCAAAGATGTCTGCTATTTATGAACAAAGGGGATCCCAGAGAAACATTTACAACCATTTATGCCATAATTGCACAAGCTGTTTATAAATAATTTTAGTGACAAACCTAAAGTTTGTGAAAAAATTTGTGAAAAAGTGAACTTTTTTTTTATTTGATCGCATTTGGCGGTGAAATGGTGGCATGAAATATGCCAAAATGGGTCTAGATCAATACTTTGGGATATCTTCTAAAAAAAAAATATATACATGTCAATGGATATTCAGGGATTCCTTAAAAGATATTAGTGTCCCAATGTAACTAGCGCTAATTTTGAAAAAAAGTGGTTTGGAAATAGCAAAGTGCTACTTATATTTATGGCCCTATAACTTGCAAAAAAAGCAAAGAACATGTAAACATTGGGTATTTCTAAACTCAGGACAAAATTTTGAAACTATTTAGCATGGGTGTTTTTTGGTGGTTCTAGATGTGTAACATATTTTGGGGGTCAAAGTTAGAAAAAGTGTGTTTTTTTCCATTTTTTCATCATATTTTGTATTTTTGTTATAGCAAATTATAATATATGATGAAAATAATGGTAGATTTTGAAATTCCATTTAATGACGAGAAAAACGGTATATAATATGTGTGGGTACAGTAAATGAGTAAGAGGAAAATTACAGCTAAACACAAACACCGCAAAAATGTAAAAATAGCCTTGGTCCCAAACAGACAGAAAATGGAAAAGTGCTGTGGTCATTAAGGGGTTAAAAGGAAATGAAACCCAAATTTTTTATTTAATGATTTATATAGAGAATACAAATTTAAGCAACTTTCCAATTTACTTCTATTATTTAATTTGCTTCCTTCTCTTGTTATCCTTTGCTGAAAGGTTTATCTATGGCAAGCTCAGGAGCAGCAAAGAACCTAGGTTCTAGCTGCTGATTGGTGGCTGCATATATATACTATTTGTTATTGGCTCAGCCATGTGTTCAGCTAGCAACCAGTAGTGCATTGCTGCCCCTTCAACAAATGATACCAAGAGAATTAAACAAATTAAATAATAGAAGTAAATTTGAAAGTTGTTTAAAATTGAATTCTCTATCTGAATCAGGAAAGAAACATTTTGGGTTTCATGTTGCTTTCTTTTGTGATTCACATAGAGCATGAAATTTTAAGCAACTTTCTAATTTACTACTATTATGAAATGTACTTCATTCTCTTCGTATCTTTATTTGAAATGCAAGAATGTAAGTTTAGATGCCGCACCATTTTTGGTGAACAACCTAGGTTGTTCTTGCTGATTGGTGATAAATTCATCCACCAATAAAAAAGTGCTGTCCAGTGGTCTGAACCAAAAAAACTTAGATGTCTTCTTTTTCAAATAAAGATAGCAAGAGAATGAAGAAAATTTGAAAATAGGAATAAATTAGAAAGTTGCTTAAAATTGCATGCTCTATCTGAATCACAAAAGAAAAAAATTAGGTTCAGTGTCCCTATAAGGATACATTACAGTTGTTTTAAATGAACCCCTTTGGACAATATGGGTTAGATTACAAGTGGAGCTCTATTTAGTGATTTCACTGGCAAACACTGCTGGTAGTAAAATTTTAACAATGGCTGGTTAGCATGCGTATTACAAGTTGAATTTTTTTTTTTGCATGTGAGCGATACCCGATGTGCTACCGTGTTAACTTCTTCCCACAGACTTCAATGGAGCGCGCTTTAAAATAAAGACCTTAATGCTTCTCAATTTTGCACTAACCCAACACAGAGTTAAACCTACAGCCCTAAACTCGATGGTAGTTATGAATATGTAACATTCCAATGTTTTTTTACATAGAAGAAAATGTTCTTTTAATTAAAAAAATAATAATTAATTAATATATATAACTATATATATATATATTTATATATATATTTCCTTCTATGTGAAGAGCATAGGAATTTTAAGTATTCATAACTACCTTCGGGTTTAGCACACATGGAGAATTATTTTACTTCTGTCACGTTTTGCATATGTGCGCTAAACCATACAGGAGCTATATTAGGATGCTTAAAGGGCCATGATACCCAAATGTTGAAACACTTGAAAGTGATGCAGCATAGCTGTAAAAAGCAGACTAGAAAATATCACCTGAACATCTCTATGTAAAAAAGAAAGATATTTTACCTCAAAAGTTCCTCAGTAGCCCATTGTAAAGGACTTCTAAGTAGCAAATCAGTATGTTCGTCCCGGGACAGCTAAGGGATTGAGCCACATGCACTCTCATGTTATTTCCCTATTCAGTTTAAGGAAGTTTACTAGGAAATCTCATGAGAGTTAAGTGAAATCTCATGAGATCACTGTAAAAGACTTCATAACCTCAGCATTGTTGATGCTGATTGGCTGCAGTTCTTTTCTTCATTTTTTTTTTTTTTTACCTGCAGCTGGACAGCAGCTGAGTATAACTTTTTACACAGAACTTACTCTGCTGAGCTGAGGAAGTTGTGAGGTAAAATATCTTCCTTTTTTACATAGAGATACTCAGGTGATATTTTCAAGTGGTTTAGCATATGAGTATTATGTCCATTTTATTATTATCGATTATTTGTAGAGCGCCAACAGATTCCGCAGAGCTAATTTAATGTATTTATTTATTTATTTAAAATATTCAAAAATATTATTAATTAAAAATAAATCATTATTATAGAGTTGTTATAAAAAATATAAATTAAGTATATTTTATAATAATTATTAATACTTAAAAATAATAACTTTTGAATATATACATTATGCAAAATAAAACTACCCACTAATGAGTAGATTATAGAACAATACTATTAAACATCTACACTATAAACACGTTGCCGTCGTCAGTTGTGCACGCAGTGGGGACGTGGCCGGGCAGAAGTAGGCGTGGCGGGGCGTGACGTGAGCATCAGACTTCTATGGCATTTCAATTTAAAAATTATATTACATATTTTAAAGTGAATGTAAACTTTCATGAATTAGTGCCCAGTTTTTAGAACTACTATTAAAAACAGGGGCACTTTCATTCATGAAAGTTTACATTGCAGCATATTTTTACAAATACTTACCTTTTCTCTTCAGCAAAGCCGGATCGCTGATCCCCCGCCCGTTTCTCATGCTGTACTTACACAGCAATGATGAAACCGGCTTACTCCAATCACGGCGTGGCCTCACGAGATGGACGCTCTGGGGGTGAAGCCATGATTGGAGGAAGCCGGTGATGTCGCAAACCTAAAAATTTCGGTTTGCGAACGGCGGACTCGAACATCCGCAACTGTTCGTGAACGGGCGAACCGGGCGAACCGCCATTGACTTCAATAGGCAGGCAAACTTTAAAACCAACAGGGACTCTTTCTGGCCACAATAGTGACGGAAAAGTTGTTTCAAGGGGACTAACACCTGGACTGTGGCATGCCGGAGGGGGATCCATGGCAAAACTCCCATGGAAAATTACATAGTTGATGCAGAGTCTGGTTTTAAGCCACAAAGGGCATAAATCACCTAACATTCCTAAATTGTTTGGAATAACGTGCTTTAAAACATCAGGTATGATGTTGTATCGATCAGGTAGTGTAAGGGTTACGCCCGCTTCACAGTGACAGACCAAACTCCCTGTTTAAAGGTACAGTCTACACCAGAATTTTTAAATTTTTAAAGATAGATAATCCCTTTATTACCCATTTCCCAGTTTTGCATAACTAACACATTTATAATAATATACTTTTAACCTCTGTGATTATCTTGTATCTAAGCCTCTGCAGACTGCCCCTTTTTCAGTTCTTTTGACAGACTTGCAGTCTAGCCAATCAGTGCTTGCTCCCAGATAACTTCTCGTGCACGAGCACAGTGTTATCTATATGAAATATGTGAACTAACACTCTCTAGTGAAAAAATGTTAAATTGCAATCTGAAAGAGGTGGGCTTCAAGGTCGAAGAAATTAGCATATGAACCTCCTAGGTTAAGCTTTCAACTAAGAATACCAAGAGAACAAAGCAAAATTGGTGATAAAAGTAAATTGGAAAATTGTTTAAAATTACATGCTCTATCTGAATCCTGAAAGTTTATTTTGGCCTAGACTGTCCCTTTAACGCACCGCAAACAACCGCAAACAGTCCATTTGCACAACCGCAAACTCCCCATTTGCACAAGGTTGGATACCAAGCTAGCCATGTCCCGTTCCTTGTCCTCACTGATGTCTTTAAAGGTCTCTTCCTCCACCCAGCCACGTACAACACCAAGGGTCCCCGAAAGGTGACAACAAGCACCCTGGGATGCCTGCTGTGTTTGGTCTTCCACCTCCTCAAAGCCACCTTCCTCCTCTGACTCCTCTTCTTCAGACTCCTCTCTCTGCGTTGCCTCTCTCTGCGTTATTATAAGGTGTGTTAAGTAGTACTATTCCTATCAGTTTAATCCCTGTGGTGTCCCCTATCAGGGGACGTGTATATGGCATGGATTTTAGGAACCGGGAGATGGAAAAAGATGCTTGGTCGGTCCTCCTACTTCAAATTTGGGGCACTGCGCGTGCAATCTACTGTGCCACCAGATAGGAGTGGTGTGTTAAGTATTACTATTCTTATCAGTTTAATCCCTGTTAAGTGCCTTTTTTTTGTTTGGTTTTTGAAGCCACACTGCAGCACCAGAGGCCAGAAAAATTTGGCAAGTACACATGCCTGAAAAATTAGGTATTGTTGCAGCCGCTGCTGTAGCAGCGGCCAGAAAAATTGATGTTTGTTTCCCAGGCAGAAAGTGCCCTAAAACATTGCGGCTTGAACCCTAGTTGGTGGCGAATAAGTCACGCAAGTCATCCGGCATTCGAAGATAAAATACAGCAGCGTGTGGACCATTTTTAGCCCAAGGCAGCTCATCTCATCAGGCCTTTTTTACTCAAATGTATCGCCCAATGTCAGTCCCTTCGGGATCAATCCCTCATTCATCTTAATAAAGGTGAGGTAATCTAGACTTTTTTGACCTAGGCGACTTCTCTTCTCAGTGACAATACCTCCTGCTGCACTGAAGGTCCTTTCTGACAGGACACTTGAAACGAGGCAGGCCAGAAGTTCTAGTGCAAATTGGGATAGCTCAGGCCACAGGTCAAGCCTGCACACCCAGTAGTCAAGGGGTTCATCGCTCCTCAGAGTGTCGAGATCTGCAGTTAAGGCGAGGTAGTCTGCTACCTGTCGGTCGAGTCGTTCTCTGAGGGTGGACCCCGAAGGGCTGTGGCGCTGCATAGGAGTTAAAAAGCTCTGCATGTCCTCCATCAACAACACGTCTGTGAAGCGTCCTGTCCTTGCCGGCGTGGTCGTGGGAGTGGGAGAATTACTTTCACCTCTTCCCCTGTTAGATTCCCGTTGTGCTGTGACATCACCCTTATACGCTGTGTAAAGCATACTTTTTAATTTATTTTGGAACTGCTGCATCCTTTCCGACTTGTGGTAATTTGGTAACATTTCAGGCACTTTATGCTTATACCGGGGGTCTAGTAGTGTGGACACCCAGTACAGGTCGTTCTCCTTCAGCTTTTTTATATGAGGGTAACTCAACAGGCACGACAGCATGAAAGACCCCATTTGCACAAGGTTGGATGCCGAGCTACTCATGTCCCGTTCCTCCTCCTCAGTGATCTCACTGAAGGTATCTTCTTCCCCCCAGCCACGTACAAGACCACGGGTACCAGATAGGTGACAATGAGCACCCTGGGATGCCTGTTGTGGTTGGTCTTCCTCCTCCTCCTCCTCAAAGCCACATTCCTCCTCTGACTCCTCTTCCTCACAATCCTCTTCCAGCATTGCCGCTGGTCCAGCAAGTGATGCTGATAAGGCTGTTTCTGGTGGTGATGGTGACCACAACTCTTCCTCTTCACGCTCATCTATTGCCTGATCCAGCACTCTTCGCAGGGCACGCTCCAGGAAGAAAACAAATGGTATGATGTTGCTGATGGTGCCTTCGGTGCGACTGACTAGGTTTGTCACCTACTCAAAAGGACGCATGAGCCTACAGGCATTGCGCATGAGCGCCCAGTAACGTGGCAAAAAAATTCCAAGCTCCGCAGATGCTGTCCTAGCACCCCGTTCATACAAATACTCGTTAACGGCTTTTTCTTGTTGGAGCAGATGGTCGAACATAAGGAGTGTTGAATTCCAACGTGTCGGGATGTCGCAAATCAAGCGCCTCACTGGCATGTTGTTTCGCCACTGGATATCGGGAAAGTGCACCATGGCCATGTAGGAACGCCTCATATGGCCACACACCTTCCTGGCATGCTTCAGGACGTCCTGTAAGCCTGGGTACTTATGCACAAAGCGTTGTACAATCAGATTACACACATGTGCACATGTGTCAACTTGCCCAATTTCAATGCTGCCACCAAATTACTTCCATTGTCACAAACCACTTTGCCAATCTCCAGTTGGTGTGGAGTCAGCCACTGATCCACCTGTGCGTTCAGGGCGGACAGGAGTGCTCGTCCAGTGTGACTCTCTGATTTCAGGCAAGTCAACCACAAGACGGTGTGACACTGCCGTATCCGGGATGTGGAATAGTACCTGCGGAGCTGGGGGGGGTGCCGTTGATGTGGAGCAAGATGCAGCAGCAGAAGAGGACTCAGCCGAGGAGGTTATGGAAGAGGATGGAGTAGGAGGAGTAGAGGAGGTGGCAGCAGGCCTGCCTGCAAGTCGTGGCGTTGTCACCAACTCATCCTCTGCAGAGCCACGCATTCCATGCTTGGCAGCGGTCAACCAGGTTTACCCAATGCGCAGTGTAGGTGATATACCTGCCCTGACTATGCTTTGCAGACCAGCTATCAGTGGTCATATGGACCCTTGCCCCAACGCTGTGTGCCAGACATGCCATTACTTGCTTTTGCACAATCGAGTACAGGTTGGGGATTGCCTTTTGTGCAAAGAAATTTTGGCCGGGTACCTTCCACTGCGGTGTCCCAATAGCTACAAATTTTTTGAACGCCTCAGTCTCCACCAGCTTGTATGGTAAAAGCTGGTGGGCTAAGAGTTCAGACAAGCCAGCTGTCAGACGCCAGGCAAGGGGGTGACTTTGGGACATTGGCTTCTTACGCTCAAACATGTCCTTGACAGACACCTGACTGTGGGCAGATGAGCAAGAACTGCTACGGAAGAGAGGCGGAGTGGCGGATATTTGAGAGGGGGCAAGGAGGACAGCAGTGGTTGACATGGCTGAAGATGCTGGACCAGGAGGAGGATGGCGGCTTTGAGTTTGTGTGCTGCTTGTACTCATGTGTTCATCCCATCGGCGTTTGTGATGTGAGATCATGTGCCTTCGTAAAGCAGTTGTACCTAGGTGGGTGTTGGACTTCCCACGACTCCGTTTCTTTTGGCACAGGTTGCAAATGGCATCGCTGTTGTCAGAGGCAGACACACAAAAAAAATGCCACACTGCTGAGCTCTGCGATGACGGCATTCTGGTGGTGGCAACAGCATGCGTTGATTGGCGTGCTGTCTGGCTGACCCCGGGTGCCGATGCATGCTGTCTGACTGTGCCACTAGCTCCTTGCGACGACCTCCCCCTGCTTCCAACTTGTCTCCTCCTCCTCCTCTCTGTCTCCCCATCTGAACTTTCCCCCTCTTCTTCTTCTCTTCTTGCGGGCACCCACGTGACATCCACGGACGCATCATCATCAACCGCCTCACTTGTATCTGACAAATCAACAAAGGAAGCAGCAGTGGGTACAACATCATCATCATCACACCGTACGTCCATGTCTGTAATGCTGCCTGACTGAGACATATCACTGTTATCTACATCCTCTGTCAATGATGGTTGTGCATCACTCATTTCTTCAAACTGATGTGTCAATAACTCCTCTGACAGATCAAGTGAAGTGGCTGTGGTGCTAGTGTTGGTGGTGGCAGCAGGCGGGCGAGTAGTCACTTGAGAGGTGCCCGAAGCTAAGCTGGAGGTGGATGGTGCGTCAAGGTTCCGAGCGGAAGCTGTAGAAGATTGGGTGTCCTGTGTTAGCCAGTCAACTAGGTCCTCCTCAGAACTTTTCGCGTTCATGGTACGTGGCCTCTGAACACTGGTCATTATTGTAGTGTCAAAGGGAATCACAGCACCACGACCACGACGGCACCTGCGGGGTGGCCTGCCTCTGTCTGTCATTTTTTTTTAAATGTACACTTACACTACTATTAAACAAGATATGAGTGGTGGCACTGGGCAAGTGGGCACAGTATACGCTGTGAGCCTGGCACACACGCTGGCAAGCAGGCAACTGCAATTAGATTACACAAGCAGACTGATGTTTCACAGTCAAAAAAGTTTTTTTTTTAAATTTACACTACTGTTACAACAGATTTGAGTGGTGGCACTAGTTGGCAAGTGGGCCTGGCACACACGCTGGCAGGCAGGCAACTGCAATTAGATCACACTAACAGACTGATGTTTCACAGTCAAAAAAGTTTTTTTTTTAAATTTACACTACTGTTACAACAGATTTGAGTGGTGGCACTAGTTGGCAAGTGGGCCTGGAACACACGCTGGCAGGCAGGCAACTGCAATTAGATTACACTAGCAGACTGATGTTTCACAGTCAAAAAAGTTTGTTTTTTTTTAAATTTACACTACTGTTACAACAGATATGAGTGGTGGCACTAGTTGGCATGTGGGCCTGGCACACACGCTGGCAGGCAGGCAACTGCAATTAGATTACACTAGCAGACTGATGTTTCACAGTCAAAAAAGTTTTTTTTTTTAAATTTACACTACTGTTACAACAGATATGAGTGGTGGCACTAGTTGGCAAGTGGGCCTGGCACACACGCTGGCAGACAGGCAACTGCAATTAGATTACACTAGCAGACATATGTTTCACAGTCAAAAAAGTTTTTTTTTAAAAATTTACACTACTGTTACAACAGATATGAGTGGTGGCACTAGTTGGCAAGTGGGCCTGGCACACACGCTGGCAGGCAGGCAACTGCAATTAGATTACACTAGCAGACTGATGTTTCACAGTTAAAAAAGTTTTTTTTTAAAAAAAATTACACTACTGTTACAACAGATATGAGTGGTGGCACTAGTTGGCAAGTGGGCCTGGCACACACGCTGGCAGGCAGGCAGGCAACTGCAATTAGATTACACTAGCAGACTGATGTTTCACAGTCAAAAAAGTATTTTTTTAAAAAATTTACACTACTGTTACAACAGATATGAGTGGTGGCACTAGTTGGCAAGTGGGCCTGGCACACACGCTGGCAGGCAGGCAACTGCTATTAGATTACACTAGCAGACTGATGTTTCACAGTGAAAATTACACAGGCAAAAAAAAAAAAGACTGATGTTCTAGCCCTAAAAAGGGCTTTTTGGGGTGCTGTCCTTAGAGCAGAGATCAGATGAGCCCTTCAGGACTGTAGTGGACACTGAATACACTAGCCTAGCTATCAATTTCCCTATAAAATCATCAGCAGCTACACTATCCCTCCTCTCACTAAGAATGCAGGATCAGAATGAATCTAAAATGGCTGCTGTCCAGGAGCTGGGAGGGTCTGGGAGGGAGTGTCTGCTGCTGATTGGCTGAAATGTGTCTGCAGGCTGTGAGATACAGGGTCAAAGTTTACTCAATGATGATGAATAGGGGGCGGATCGAACATCGCATATGTTCGCCCGCCGCGGCGAACGCGAACAAGCTATGTTCGCCGGGAACTATTCGCCGGCGAACTATTCGCGACATCACTATTCGTCATTGATGACATAAGTACAGAGGAGCTGTGGGTGGGGGATTGCCGATCCGGCTTTGCTGAAGAGAAAGGTAAGTTTTGTAAAAATACGCTGCAATATAAACTTTCATAAATGAAAGTGCCCCTGTTTTAAATAGTATTTTTATAAACTGGGCACCAATTCATGAAAGTTTACATTCACTTTAGGATATTTGACAGGGAAGGGCACAAAAGTGGGTGTCCTCTTCTGAAACTCATGCCACCCGTAATTTCACCTTGCACATCGGGGTATCATATAAATCCCGCCGGCAGTTCATAAAGTGCTGTAAGTCGGATAAACTAGCGATGTCCAGAAATGAGCATAAATACAAATTTCTGGAGTCGCCAGTGACTCTCAAAAATAAAGCATTTACCCCTAAACCGACAACTCCATCAACGCAATATGCCTAATTAAACTATTAACCCCTAATCCGCCATTCACCGACATTGTGATCTACCTATTGGCTGATTTGAATAAATCAGCCAATAGGATTTCAGTAGCTCTCATCCTATTGGCTGATTTGAATTTGAAGAATCAAATCAGCCAATAGGAATGCAAGGGACGCCATATTTAAACGCGTACCTTGAATTCACTATTCAGTGTACGGCGGCGATCATACGAAGAGGATCCTCCACGCTTCATGGCTCCGCGGTCGCCGGTCCTGCTCTGCGCTCATATCCACTTTATGCCGGCTTGGTCCTGGATGAAGAAGGAAGTGGTCCCTGCTTGGAAGATGTCGACCACTTGGAAGGAGACTCCACCGCTTGGAACAGGACTTTCTCTTCCGGAACAGGCTCCTCCTACTTCCTCCACAACCAATCACAAAAGTGTCTTATAGGATATTATCATTATATAACACAAATTAATAAACATAATATAATTTGTTTATTAAGTTGCGTTATATGATGATAATATCCTGTAAGACACTTTTGTGATTGGTTGTGGAGGGAGTAGGAGGAGCCAGTTATTTTATTTAAACACTGTTTTTGTCACTTTAGGGTTGTCTGAGGAAGGGGTGAATGACCCGAAAACGTCACACATTAAAGTTTGCTGTGTCTTAAATCCAGTGAGTGCAATTATTGAAATTGTGTATGGACTGTACTGCACCCTGGTACTACTATTTGGCGAGTGGGAGTGCGCTATCCATGATTGTATATATATTTTTTATGTGAGTATATAGATATAAACACACACATACATAAAATTGCGGGCGGACGAGTGAAATATACGTGCTGCATTTATATGCGACGCTGTATATGTGATACCAAAACCGCGTTAAAAAACGACGTTGCACGGCTTTTGCGGGCAATGCTGCCTATGTTATCTTGCCCATAGACTGCAACATGATATAACAAAATAAATGTATTATTTCATCACAAATCCAGTGAGTGCAGTCTATATGTTTTACTATAAATTTATATATATATATATATATATATATATATATACATATATATATATACAGTATCTCACAAAAGTGAGTACACCCCTCACATTTTTGTAAATATTTTATCATATCTTTTCATGTGACAACACTGAAGAAATCACACTTTGCTACAATGTAATGTAGTGAGTGTACAGCCTGTATAACAGTGTAAATTTGCTGTCCCTTCAAAATAACTAAACACACAGCCTTTAATGTCTAAACCGTTGGCAACAAAAGTGAGTACACCCCTAATTGGAAATGTCCAAATTGAACCCAAAGTGTCAATATTTTGTGTGGCCACCATTATTTTCCAGCACTGCCTTAACCTCTTTTGGGCACGGAGTTCCCCAGAACTTCACAGGTTGCCACTGGAGTCCTCTTCCACTCCTCCATGACGACATCACGGAGCTGGTGAATGTTAGAGACCTTGCACTCCCCCACCTTCCATTTGAGGATGCCTCACAGATGCTCAATAGGGTTTAGGTCTGGAAACATGCTTGGCCAGTCCATCACCTTTACCCTCAGCTTTTTTAGCAAGGCAGTGGTCGTCTTGGATGTGTGTTTGGGGTCGTTATCATGTTGGAATACTGCCCTGTGGCCCAGTATCCAAAGGGAAGGGATCATGCTCTGCTTCAGTATACCACAGTACATGTTGGCATTCATGGTTCCCTCAATGAACTGTAGCTCCCCAGTGCTGGCAGCACTAATACAGGCCCAGACCATGACACACCCACCACCAGGCTAGACACACTGGTCTTTGTACTCCTCACCTGGTTGCCGCCATACACGCTTGACCCCATCTGAACCAAATAAGTTTATCTTGGTCTCATTGGATCACAGGACATGGTTCCAGTAATCCATGTCATTAGTCTGCTTGTCTTCAGCAAACTGTTTGCAGACTTTCTTGTGCATCATCTTTAGAAGAGGCTTTCTTCTGGGACGACAGCCATGCAGACCAATTTGATGCAGTGTGTGGCGTATGGTCTGAGCACTAACAGGCTGACCCCCCCCCCACCCCTTCAACCTCTGCAGCAATGCTGGCAGCACTCATACGTCTATTTCCCAAAGACAACCTCTGGATATAATGCTGAGCACGTGCACTCAACTGCTTTGGTCGACCATGGCATGACCTGTTCTGAGTGGAACCTGTCTTGTGAAACCACTATATAATCTTGCCCACCGTGCTGCAGTTCGGTCTTGGCAATCTTCTTATAGCCTAGGCCATCTTTATGTAGAGCAACAATTCTTTTTTTCAGATCCTCAGAGAGTTCTTTGTCATGAGGTGCCATGTTGAACTTCTAGTGACCAGTATGAGAGAGTGTGAGAGCGATAACACCAAATTTAACACACCTGCTCCCCATTTACACCTGAGACCTTGTAACACTAACGAGTCACATGACACCGGGGAGGGAAAATTGCTAATTGGGCCCAATTTGGACATTTCCACTTAGGGGTGTACTCAGTTTTGTTGCCAATGGTTTAGAAATTAATGGCTGTGTGTTGAGTTTTTTTGAGGGCCCAGCAAATTTACACTGTTATACAGGCTGTCCACTAACTACTTAGTGTCATTTCTTCAGTGTTGTCACATGAAAAGATATAATAAAATATTTACAAAAATGTGAGGGGTGTACTCATTTTTGTGAGATACTGTATATATAAATATATATATATATATATATTTTTTAATGTGAGTATATATGTATATGTATGTATGTGACAGATATAAACACACACACACGTGTATATATATATATATATATATATATATATATATATACACACACACACATATAGACCTATATAGACATGTCTACATACACACATACAAATATTTAGACATATATAGCCACCTTTGAGCTCTTCCCAGTCAAACTGCTTGTCATATACCATATCTATTTTAACCCTTTTGAAACATTTTTTTCAGTATTAAACTGATATATTGTTATTTAATATGTTTATATATGAGTGTAATACTTTAATATGTTTAACATGTGTTTTGTGAAACTTTTTTTTTTTAGCCAAACACTTTACTTCAGGTTTCATGTAAAGCTATTTTTTCTTGTACTATTTTGGCTTTTGCTCAAATGCAACCCAAAACTTTCAACTAATGCAATGTTTAGTGTGGATGCAATCTCAATTGAAAGCATAGGCTGTGCTAAAGGGATGTCGGCCACGCTAAATCTACTCTGATAAATCTGATTTACCACTGACTTATAATATCAAACTGAAGCGATATTAATATTGCACCCCCATTCTGGGCCAGATTACAAGTGGAGCACAAAATATCGCTTTCACTAAAGCGATATTTGAGCTCCACTTTGTAATACCAGCACACGCAAATGTGCGCTGGTATAACAAGTTAGGTGCAAAGCGAACGCAACCTCACGTTCACGTGCACTGAAGCATTGCGCACACGAGAGCGTGCTTCCATAGGCTCCAATGGAAGCCTCGTTCTGATGCTGTATTAAACGGCACAGAACCTAAGCGCAGTGAAGGGGGGTAAGTTGTGCAGTGATGGGCAGCAAATTTAAATATATATGGATATGCTTATATATATATATATATTTATTTGTTATTATGTGTATATACACATATTAACACATAAATATATATGTATATAAGCATATAAATATATATTGACAAGGAATACACAGTTGCCATAGACCGCAATGTAAAGGCACTTTTCAGTGCCGTTTTTTTCTAACACTTCACACCAGTCACTTTTAACCCCTAAAAACTGCTTATTGCAGTTTGTTTTTTTGTTTTTTTAAAAGATACTAATATTTTTTAATTGATTATAGCCACTACACAACTAATTTTGGGGACAATTGGGGAATATTTAAAAAATGAACCAGAGGCTTGCGGTAGCAATAACCAGCCACTTGTAATGGCTGGTTATTTATTGCGCAAATTTTCCAACATTTGCGCATGCTATAACTTAGCGCTCCATTTGTAATCTAGCCCTCTATCATTAGTGCTCCACTTGTATCTGGGCCTTAGTGTTCTCCTTACCCCCCCCCCTCTTAAAAAAAGCAGAGTAATTGTCTGTGCATCAAAAGTGGCTCATATTTACCAATTTCTTCACCTGCTAATAATGCAGGATGTCTGACAGACAGTAAAAGCGGCATCTGTGACTACATCTACATCGGAATGAAAAAAAATAAATAAAAAAAAAAACAGAAAAACAAACAAAAGTATTTCTAATAAACATGCTTTAACCATATATCTCACAGAGAGGTTTGCAATACATTGCTAAGTGATGTTTTGCTATATTTTCAGTCAAACAAGTAAAAAAAAAGAAAGAAAGAAAAAAAAAGAAAAAACTTACAAGAAAATGTATTACTGCTTCAGGCTAAACATGTAAAAAAATGCTGTAACAGTCAAATTTTTAGAATATTCATATAATTATGCTCTGTGTTTCAGTAATATTGCCTTACAATGGCAATCATGTGGTTCACTAGACATAGTGTTATGTAGTGTTCAAATTTACTGACACACAGAGAAAAATGTATCATAATTGCAGGTGAACAGGTTCACAAGTAGAGAACCTGTCCGTCTGCAATCACCACTTTCGATTCTGCATTGTGTTGCGAAATGTAGCATTGCACAAGAGCTTTCATGGGCAATGCCACTCTCTGCTCTCACACAACCAATTGCACAAGAGCAGGGCATGTCAATCACTCCGAACAAGATGGCGGTGAGGTGAAAGAAGCAGTTTCTGCTTCTTAAATTTACGGTTGCAAAAGCTACAAATGCAGCTTAATAAATTTTGCCAACAATATTTTTTCATAAAAAAGTATCCATCATGTAAATCATTACCATAAAATTAACCTGTATTATAATTAAATATAGCCTAATCGCTTATCTTATTATTATTTACTTAATCCAGGACCCATCCCCTTTGTCTCTGGTATTAATTTACATTGTTTCAATAATGGTTACTGGTAAAACCAAGTATAAAATATTTTTGTGTATACTGTCCCAGTAAACTCTGCTTGTAGCTCAGGGGTGTCTATCTTTGAAAAATGTAAAATATTTTAGAGATTATATAAGTTCTAGCAAATGTATAAATGCAAGTGTATATTCTATATAAACAAAGTATAAATTAGAAATTCTTTAGCAAAATATCTACCACAAAGTTACATATGCATATAGATTTCAAGATATACTATATGCATTATATGCTTTTAGAGAATAAGGAATATGACTTAAATGTAAATGTTTTTAGTATAATCTAGATATACAGGCCCTCACCTGCCTACTCCTGAATTTACTAGATTGTACCTGGTACTCATCATGACTAGTGATGTCGGGAACAGTTCGCTGGAGAACAGTTCCCGGCGAACATAGCTTGTTCACGTTCGCAGCGGCGGGCGAACATATGCGATCGATCCGCCCCCTATTCTTCATCATTGCCTAAACTTTGACCCTGTATCTCACAGTAAGCAGGCACATTCCAGCCAATCAGCAGCAGACCCTCCCTCCCAGACCCTTACACCTCATGGACAGCAGCCATTTTAGATTCATTCGGAAGCTGCATTGCTAGTGAGAGGAGGGACAGTGTAGCTGCTGCTAATTTAATAGGGAAATCAATAGCTAGGCTAGTGTATTCAGTGTCCACTGCAGTCCTGAAGGACTCATCTGATCTCTGCTGTAAGGACAGCACCCCAAAAAGCCCTTTTTAGGGCTAGAACATCATTTTATTTTATTTTTATTTTTTTTAATTTGTAATCTAATTGCATTTGCCTGCCTGTCAGCGTGTGTCAGGCTCACAGCATATACTGTGCCTACTTGCTCACTGCCATCACTCATATCTGGTGTAAGATTAGTGTAAATTTAAAAAAAAAAAAAAAACTTTTACATCAGTCTGCTAGTGTAATCTAATAGCAGTTGCCTGCCTGCCACTGCCAGCCTGTGTGTCAGGCTCACAGCATATACTGTGCCTACTTGCTCAGTGCCACCACTCATATCTGGTGTAACATTAGTGTAAATTTAAAAAAAAATTTTTTTACATCAGTCTGCTAGTGTAATCTAATAGCAGTTGCCTGCCTGCCACTGCCAGCCTGTGTGTCAGGCTCACAGCATATACTGTGCCTATTTGCTCAGTGCCACCACTCACATCTGGTGTAACATTAGTGTAAATTAAAAAAAAACTTTTACATCAGTCTGCTAGTGTAATCTAATTTCAGTTTCCAGGCCAGCCTGCCACTGCCAGCCTGTGCGTCAGGCTCACAGCATATACTGTGCCTACTTGCTCAGTGCCACCACCAGTCATATCTGGTGTAACAGTAGTGTAAATTTTAAAAAAAAACTTTTACATCAGTCTGCTAGTGTAATCTAATAGCAGTTGCCTGTCTGCCACTGCCAGCCTGTGTGTCAGGCTCACAGCATATACTGTGCCTACTTGCTCAGTGCCACCACTCATATCTGGTGTAACATTAGTGTAATTTGTTTAAAAAAAAACTTTTACATCAGTCTGCTAGTGTAATCTAATTTCAGTTGCCAGGCCAGCCTGCCACTGCCAGCCTGTGTGTCAGGCTCACAGCATATACTGTGCCTACTTGCTCAGTGCCACCACCAGTCATATCTGGTGTAACAGTAGTGTAAATTTTAAAAAAAACCTTTTACATCAGTCTGCTAGTGTAATCTAATAGCAGTTGCCTGCCTGCCACTGCCAGACTGTGTGTCAGGCTCACAGAATATACTGTGCCTACTTGCTCAGTGCCACCACCAGTCATATCTGGTGTAACAGTAGTGTAAATTTAAAAAAAAAACTTTTACATCAGTCTGCTAGTGTAATCTAATAGCAGTTGCCTGCCTGCCACTGCCAGCCTGTGTGTCAGGCTCACAGCATATACTGTGCCTACTTGCTCAGTGCCACCACTCATATCTGGTGTAACATTAGTGTAATTTTTTTAAAAAAAACTTTTACATCAGTCTGCTAGTGTAATCTAATTTCAGTTGCCAGGCCAGCCTGCCACTGCCAGCCTGTGTGTCAGGCTCACAGCATATACTGTGCCTACTTGCTCAGTGCCACCACCAGTCATATCTGGTGTAACAGTAGTGTAAATTTTAAAAAAAAACTTTTATATCAGTCTGCTAGTGTAATTTAATAGCAGTTGCCTGCCTGCCACTGCCAGACTGTGTGTCAGGCTCACAGCATATACTGTGCCTACTTGCTCAGTGCCACCACCAGTCATATCTGGTGTAACAGTAGTGTAAATTTAAAAAAAAAAAACTTTTACATCAGTCTGCTAGTGTAATCTAATAGCAGTTGCCTGCCTGCCACTGCCAGCCTGTGTGTCAGGCTCACAGCATATACTGTGCCTACTTGCTCAGTGCCACCACCAGTCATATCTGGTGTAACAGTAGTGTAAATTTTAAAAAAAAACTTTTACATCAGTCTGCTAGTGTAATCTAATTTCAGTTGCCAGGCCAGCCTGCCACTGCCAGCCTGTGTGTCAGGCTCACAGCATATACTGTGCCTACTTGCTCAGTGCCACCATCAGTCATATCTGATGTAACAGTAGTGTACATTTAAAAAAAAAAAAACTTTTACATCAGTCTGCTAGTGTAATCTAATTTCAGTTGCCAGGCCAGCCTGCCACTGCCAGCCTGTGTGTCAGGCTCACAGCATATACTGTGCCTACTTGCTCAGTGCCACCACTCATATCTGGTGTAACAGTAGTGTAAATTTAAAAAAAAACAACTTTTACATCAGTCTGCTAGTGTAATCTAATTTCAGTTGCCAGGCCAGCCTGCCACTGCCAGCCTGTGTGTCAGGCTCACAGCATATACTGTGCCTACTTGCTCAGTGCCACCACCAGTCATATCTGGTGTAACAGTAGTGTAAATGTAAAAAACAAAAACTTTTACATCAGTCTGCTAGTGTAATCTTATTTCAGTTGCCAGGCCAGCCTGCCACTGCCAGCCTGTGTGTCAGGCTCACAGCATATACTGTGCCTACTTGCTCAGTGCTACCACCAGTCATATCTGGTGTAACAGTAGTGTAAATTAAAAAAAAAAAAACTTTTACATCAGTCTGCTAGTGTAATCTAATAGCAGTTGCCTGCCTGCCACTGCCAGCCTGTTTGTCAGGCGCACAGCATATACTGTGCCTACTTGCTCACTGCCACCACTCATATCTGGTGTAACATTAGTGTAAATTTAAAAAAATTTTTTTTTACATCAGTCTGCTAGTGTAATCTAATAGCAGTTGCCTGCCTGCCACTGCCAGCCTGTGTGTCAGGCTCACAGCATATACTGTGCCTATTTGCTCAGTGCCACCACTCACATCTGGTGTAACATTAGTGTAAATTAAAAAAAAACTTTTACATCAGTCTGCTAGTGTAATCTAATTTCAGTTGCCAGGCCAGCCTGCCACTGCCAGCCTGTGTGTCAGGCTCACAGCATATACTGTGACTACTTGCTCAGTGCCACCACCAGTCATATCTGGTGTAACAGTAGTGTAAATTTAAAAAAAAAAACTTTTACATCAGTTTGCTAGTGTAATCTAATAGCAGTTGCCTGCCTGCCTGCCACTGCCAGCCTGTGGTGTCAGGCTCACAGCATATACTGTGCCTACTTGCTCAGTGCCACCACTCATATCTGGTGTAACATTAGTGTAAATTTAAAAAAAAAAAAAACTTTTACATCAGTCTGCTAGTGTAATCTAATTTGAGTTGCCAGGCCAACCTGCCACTGCCAGCCTGTGTGTCACGCTCACAGCATATACTGTGCCTACTTGCTCAGTGCCACCACCAGTCATATCTGGTGTAACAGTACTGTAAATTTAAAAAAAAAAACTATTAACGTAACCATCCTTGGTCAGGGTTATTTGGGTAGTTAAGTGTCTGTCTTAGCATTGGAGGTAGCGCTAAAATAACCACACTTGCATGTTAGACATATGAAACCCACATTACAGTTTGTTTGTTACGCCATATTCTACTAGGATGTAACTAAGTAAATACTAGATCTGGTTATATTATTTAACGCTTCTACCTGTCACTGCTCTTATTTTTCAAATATTTAATATCTTTGTCAGGCTTGTCATGTCGTTTAGACCAGTTATTTTTAACCTTTTTTTTTGCCGTGGCACACCTTTTTTACATTAAAAAATCCTGTGGCACACCACCATCCCAAATTTTTTTTTAAAAATCACACATTGTAGCCTAATACAGCATATATATATACACATACACACTAAACACACACATGCTGTATGTATTGTGCTGTTATGCCATGCCTCCTACAAACTACCCCTGCACTGGGAGTAAAAAACAAGTAAAGTTTAAAAATATGTCACACTGTTGTCAGTCTGCCGTGGCACACCTGAGGATCTCTCACGGCACACTAGTGTGCCACGGCACACTGGTTGAAAAACACTGGTTTAGACGTATGTTTTCTTTTTTTCTTACCAACCAGTTCGCTTGTATTGCTTTACTGTTTACAGAAGTGCATCATGAGGTCTAAGGAATGGCCATTCAGCTTAGAATAGGCTCTAAGGTTCTCAAATATTATTTTAGATTATAGATTAGTTGAGGTAAGTGTACATTTATAATACAGCCAGAGGTGTAGGACAGGAACAGTTATTATGCATATTACAAATTAGGTACGCCTGCTTTATATACCCCACATAGTTATAATGGCAGAATAGATCCCCTATACATATGTACGCCCCTATATGCTTACTAATTACTATTCTCTCCTATATCCATCTTGTCAGAGTCTCTCTTCCCACAGTAGGTTAAGAGTCACACATTAGACTCAGAAATACGCCTCTTGTGTCTTAACTAGTGGTCATGTAGCTTATTAAACGCATATAGAACCTAAGCATAGGGGCAGTGGGAATAGGTTAGAAGGGACACTGACACTTCCTCAAAAACCTTTAAAGCAACTCTTATCTCCTCACTGTTAGTCAAGAGCTCATGTTTACTTGAAGTTGTTGACTAAGGTGTCTCTCTGTCCTTTGGAGTTTGACATTTTAATTACAGTGTATATTCCTTACCTACTGCTGATCAGAACATGAATAGTAGTCACATGCCAGCACAAAGGCAAAACACGTTACAAACTACCCTAACTGCTGCTATATATCTAATGCTTAGTCTAGCTCATTAGAGGGTTACACTTTTGAGGGTTGCATAGCCTTCTAAGTACAGGTTCTCCTTTCTAAGATGGCATTCCAGATACAAAATGGCTTCCTTGCAGACATGTGTATCTTTCTTGGGAAGTCACCCTTATTTTTGTACCTACCTTAGCTAAGATTTACGCACGATGTAAATAAAGGATAAGTTATTCTATAGTATGTATTAAAGCTCTGAGTTTTCAGTATATTTCCACATCTGATATGCTAACTAGCTCCGCCCTCCCATCCCCCCCACCCCCCCTATTATATTTGAGCGGCTCTCCGCCCGCTGCATCCCCTCTCCCCATAAAAATTATTGAGCTACCTCCTCCCTAGCCCTAACCCTTCTTGTTTAGATATCCAAACTTCTTCATAGATAGCTGGGAGAGGACCATTTTAGTCTATGTTACCTTTCAGATACTATAACAAAACTGAAGTCTTTCTATGAAGTCAGCCCACATTTTATTGTAATGATTAAGACAATTGAATACATTGCATTACTAAATTATGTTATGTTTACATTGTTCTGTACACGTTTTGGGGGCATACCCTATATTTTGTATTTGTATATGACTTCAATAAAAAATTATTTAAAAAAAAACAAAAAAAACCTTTTACATCAGTCTGCTAGTGTAATCTAATAGCAGTTGCCTGCCTGCCACTGCCAGCCTATGTGTCAGGCGCACAGCATATACTGTGCCTACTTGCTCAGTGCCACCACTCATATCTGGTGTAACATTAGTGTAAATTTTAAAAAAAAACTTTTACATCAGTCTGCTAGTGTAATCTAATTTCAGTTGCCAGGCCAGCCTGCCACTGCCAGCCTGTGTGTCAGGCTCACAGCATATACTGTGCCTACTTGCTCAGTGCCCCCACCAGTCATATCTGGTGTAACAGTAGTGTACATTTTTTTTAAAAAACTTTTACATCAGTCTGCTAGTGTAATCTAATAGCAGTTTCCAGGCC